>NW_026778200.1:900000-1200000 GCF_025265405.1 Mesoplodon densirostris | reverse complement strand
CATATTTCCCACAGAGGAATATATCTGACTAGTAAGAATCTTAAAACCTATGTATTGATATGTCTCCGTAAGGGAATCAAGTGTGTCTAGAGTGGCATAAACATGGCAGCGAGAATCAGCTCAAACCCACTATTAAAAGGAATTTCAAAAGCAAAACCAAAAAACAGGGAAATTCTTTACAATTCCTTCAGGGTGTCTGAGGAAACCTGGAAAGACCCTATCTACAATGACAGCTGGATGTGGCATAAGGCTGGACACTTGGGACTGAGAGGATTGGTGAGATTGGGTGAGCAAATGCAGACCCCTTCAAGCAATAATGCATGGCCCCCATTCCATGGGTCCCAACTCTCCAGGTTCAAGGGAATATTACTACAGCTATAACATGTACAGGAAACCTAGAGAATGGACACACTGTGAATACGAAAGGTTTCTAAAACTCAACGAATAGTCCCTCTCCTGGTGCTCCAGTTTGACTTTCCAACTGCCTTACTATCAATCTCCCAACTTGGAGAGACAGGCCCTTTAACCTCCTGGTTTGCACAGGTTCCCAATTTGGCAGAGGATGGAAGGGACGAGGGAGAACCCATGAGAGAGTAGCTGTTAGGCATTTGGACGGGCACATGTCACTCTAATTTCCCGGCAGGAAGAAGAATTAACCAAAGTCTCAGCCACCCACCGGGAACCAGTATAGGACACGATCCAAAATTTTGGACTTGCGTTCAGCTCACAAAAAACGAGTTGAGAAATGGAGCTCAGGGGCACAGCAATTCACAAACTGGCAGAGTGATAAAGGACAACTATCGTCCAAAAATCTGTTGAGGGAAGTCAACAAGGCGGACTTGAAAGCGAGGCAAAATAGCAGGAAACAGATTTCAAGAGGTACCTTGGAATCGCCTGTAAAGCACAGGAAGAGGGGCACAACTTGGACAATGGTGCACTTGGCCAAAAAGGGCGTATGCGTTTTCTCCTGAATATATTCAGGAGAAAACGCATATGCCCATTTTGGCCAAGCAAGCAAGCGGGCAATGCAAATCTGCACTACAAAGAAGTATCACTTCCCACCGGTCAAAAGGGACATCCACAAAATGTGTAAAAACCAGAAAGGCAAGACAGGCCCTGGAGAACTGGGAGCCTTGTTATGCTGATGGGCGGGATGTAAATTGCCAACTGCCTCACTGGAGGAGTGCATTGTGTTCCCTAAAACAAGTAAACAACAGAGCTACAGAGCCAAGGCCACTTCCAGTCTAGGGAATATACCTTGGGAAAACTGAAAATCAATAAGAAAGAGCCACCTCCAAATTTAGGGCTGCACTGACTACAAGAACCTCAACTTGGGTACACCTTAAATATCCCAGGAAATATAAAAATGGTTCAAAACATTGTGGTACTTACGTACGATGGAATATCCCTCAGCCATGAAATCAATGTCATAAGACCAGTAGCAGCAAAGTGAGTGGATTCAGGTACGATGATTCTAAGTGAAATAAGTCACACAGAAAAAGAAAGTTATCATAAGATATCACTTATGAAGATCCTGTAAACATGGCTACACGTGAACTGAGTTAGGAAAGAGAACAGAGTCTCACATTTAGAAAACACTCTTATGCCCGCATAAAGGGGAATGAGAGGTGGGGTGATGCATAAAACCAGAGTTTGATATAAGCACAGGGACCGTTTCAAAAACCAACTTTGGAATAATCAAGACCTACACCTTCCTCAGTGAAAGAGACTCAAAACCCCATATTTCCCACAGAGGAATATATCTGACTAGTAAGAATCTTAAAACCTATGTATTGATATGTCTCCATAAGGGAATCAAGTGTATCTAGAGTGGCATAAACATGGCAGCGAGAATCAGCTCAAACCCACTATAAAAAGGAATTTCAAAAGCAAAACCAAAAAACAGGGAAATTCTTTACAATTCCTTCAGGGTGTCTCAGGAAACCTGGAAAGACCCTATCTACAATGACAGCTGTATGTGGCATAAGGCTGGACACTTGGTACTGAGAGGATTGGTGAGATTGGGTGAGCAAATGCAGACCCTTTCAAGCAATAATGCATGGCCCCTATTCCATGGGTCCCAACTCTCCAGGTTCAAGGGAATATTACTACAGCTATAACATGTACAGGAAACCTAGAGAAAGGACACACTGTGAATACGAAAGGTTTCTAAAACTCAACGAATAGTCCCTCTCCTGGTGCTCCAGTTTGACTTTCCAACTGCCTTACTATCAATCTCCCAACTTGGAGAGACAGGCCCTTTAACCTCCTGGTTTGCACAGGTTCCCAATTTGGCAGAGGATGGAAGGGACGAGGGAGAACCCATGAGAGAGTAGCTGTTAGGCATTTGGACGGGCACATGTCACTCTAATTTCCCGGCAGGAAGGAGAATTAACCAAAGTCTCAGCCACCCACCGGGAACCAGTATAGGACATGATCCAAAATTTTGGACATGCGTTCAGCTCCCAAAAAACGAGTTGAGAAATGGAGCTCAGTGGCACAGCAATTCACAAACTGGCAGAGTGATAAAGGACAACTATCGTCCAAAAATCTCTTGAGAGAAGTCAACGAGGTGGACTTGAAAGCGAGGCAAAATAGCAGGAAACAGATTTCAAGAGGTACGTTGGAATCGCCTGTAAAGCACAGGAAGAGGGGCACAACTTGGACAATGATGCACTTGGCCAAAAAGGGCGTATGCGTTTTCTCCTGAATATATTCAGGAGAAAACGCATATGCCCTTTTTGGCCAAGCAAGCAAGCGGGCAATGCAAACCTGCACTACAAAGAAGTATCACTTCCCACCGGTCAAAAGGGACATCCACAAAATGTGTAAAAACCAGAAAGGCAAGACAGGCCCTGGAGAACAGGGAGCCTTGTTATGCTGATGGGCGGGATGTAAATTGCCAACTGCCTCACTGGAGGAGTGCATTGTGTTTCCTAAAACAAGTAAACAACAGAGCTACAGAGCCAAGGCCACTTCCAGTCTAGGGAATATACCTTGGGAAAACTGAAAATCAATAAGAAAGAGCCACCTCTAAATTTAGGGCTGCACTGACTACAAGAACCTCAACTTGGGTACACCTTAAATATCCCAGGAAATATAAAAATGGTTCAAAACACTGTGGTACTTACGTACGATGGAATATCCCTCAGCCATGAAATCAATGTCATAAGACCAGTAGCAGCAAAGTGAGTGGATTCACGTACGATGATTCTAAGTGAAATAAGTCACGCAGAAAAAGAAACTTATCATAAGATATCACTTATGAAGATCCTGTAAACATGGCTACACGTGAACTGAGTTAGGAAAGAGAACAGAGTCTCACATTTAGAAAACACTCTTATGCCTGCATAAAGGGGATGGAGAGGTGGGGTGATGCATAAAACCAGTGTTTGATATAAGTACAGGGACCGTTCCAAAAACCAACTTTGGAATAGACAAGACCTACACCTTCCTCAGTGAAAGGGACTCAAAACCCCATATTTCCGGCAGAGGAATATATCTGACTAGTAAGAATCTTAAAACCTATGTATTGATATGACTCCATAAGGGAATCAAGTGTGTCTAGAGTGGCATAAACATGGCAGCGAGAATCAGCTCAAACCCACTATAAAAAGGAATTTCAAAAGCAAAACGAAAAAACAGGAAAATTCTTTACAATTCCTTCAGGGTGTCTGAGGAAACCTGGAAAGACCCTATCTACAATGACAGCTGGATGTGGCATAAGGCTGGACACTTGGGACTGAGAAAATTGGTGAGATTGGGTGAGCAAAGGCAGTCCCTTTAAAGCAATAATGCATGCCACCTCTTCCATGGGTCCCAACTCTTCATGTTGAAGCGAATATTACTACAGCTATAACATGTACGTGAAACCTAGAGAATAGACACACTGTGATTATGAAAGGTTTCTAAAACTCAACGAATAGTCTCTCTACTGCTGCTCTGGTTTGACTTTCCAACTGCTTTACTATCAATCAACCAACTAGGAGAGACAGCCCCTTTAACCTCCTGGTTCGCACAGGTTGTCAATTTGGCAGAGGATGAAAGGGAAGAGGAAGAAACAATGAGAGAGTAGCTGTTAGGCATTTGGACAGGCACATTTCATACTAATTTCCCGGCAGGAAGAAGAATTAACCAAAGTCTCCGCCACCCACCGGGAACCAGTATAGATCCTGAACCAAAATTTTGGACTTGCGTTCAGCTCACAAAAATCGAGTTGTAAAATGGAGCTCAGGGGCACAGCAATTCACAAACTGGCAGAGTAATGCAGGACATCTATCGTCCATAAATCTGTTGAGGGAAGGAAACGAGGCGGACTTGAAAGCGATGCCGAATAGCAGGAAACAGATTTCAAGAGGTACGTTGGAATCGCCTTTACAGCACAGGAAGAGAGGCACAACTTGGACAATGATGCACTTGGCCAAAAAGGGCGTATGCGTTTTCTCCTGAATATATTCAGGAGAAAACGCATACGCCCTTTTTGGCCAAGCAAGCAAGCGGGGAATGCAAATCTGCACTACAAAGAAGTATCACTTCCCACCGGTCAAAAGGGACATCCACAAAATGTGTAAAATCCAGAAAGGCAAGACAGGCCCTGGAGAACAGGGAGCCTTATTATGCTGATGGGAGTGATGTAAATTGCCAACTGCCTCTCTGGAGGAGTGCATTGTGTTCCCTAAAACAAGTAAACAACAGACCTACAGAGCCAAGGGCGCTTCCAGTCTAGGGAATATACCTTGGGAAAACTGAAAATCAATAAGACACAGCCACCCCAAAATTTAGGGCTGCACGGCTTACAAGAACCTCAACTTGGGTACACCTTAAATATCCCAGGAAATATAAAATTGATTCAAAATATTGTGGTACTTACGTATGATGGAATATCCCTCAGCCATGAAATCAATGTCATAAGACCAGTTGCACAAAATGAATGGATTCAGGTAAGATGATTCTTAGTGAAATAAGTCACACAGAAAAAGAAACCTATCATAAGATATCACTTATGAAGCTCCTTTAAACATGGCTACACATGAACTTAGTTAGGAAAGAGAACAGAGTCTCACATTTAGAAAACACTCTTATGCCTTCTTAAAGGGGAAGGCGAGGTGGGGTGATGAATAAAACCAGAGTTTGATATAAGCTCAGGCCACGTTCCAAAAACCAACTATTGAATAGAAAAGACCTACACCTTCCTCAGTGAAAGGGAATCAAAACCCCATAATTCCTGCAGAGGAATATATTTCACTTGTAAGAATATTAAAACCAATGTATTGATATATCTGCATAAGGGAATCAAGTGTGTCTAGAGTGGCATAAACATGGCAGCGAGAATCAGCTCAAACCCACTATAAAAAGTAATTTCAAAAATAAAAGAAAAAAACAGGGAAATTCTTTATAATTCCCTCAGGGTCTCTGATGAACCCTGAAATGACTCTATCTACAATGACAGCTGGATGTGGCATAAGGCTGGACACTTGGGACTGAGAGGACTGGTGAGATTGGGTGAGCAAAAGCAGACCCTTTAAAGCAATAATGCATGGCACCCATTCCATGGGTCCCAACTCTTTAGATTGAAGTGAATATTACGACAGCTATAACATGTACGGGAAACCTAGAGAATGGACACACTGGGAATACGAAAGGTTACTAAAACTCAATGAATTGTCCCTCTCCTGGTGCTCTGGTTTGACGTTCCAACTGATTTACTATCAATCTCCCAACTTGGACAGAGAGGCCCTTTAACCTCCTGGTTTGCACAGGTTCCCAATTTGGCAGAGGATGGAAGGGACGAGGGAGAACCCATGAGAGAGTAGCTTTTAGGCATTTGGACGGGCACTTGTCACTCTAATTTCCCGGCAGGAAGAAGAATTAACCAAAGTCTCAGCCACCCAACGGGAACCAGTATAGGACATGATCCAAAATTTTGGACTTGCGTTCAGCTCACAAAACACGAGTTGAGAAATGGAGCTCAGGGGCACAGCAATTCACAAACTGGCAGAGTGATAAAGGTCAACTATCGTCCAAAAATCTGTTGAGGGAATTCAACGAGGTGGACTTGAAAGTGAGGAAAAATAGCAGGAAACAGATTTCAAGAGGTACGTTGGAATCGCCTGTAAAGCACAGGAAGAGGGGCACAACTTGGACAATGGTGCACTTGGTCAAAAAGGGCGTATGCGTTTTCTCCTGAATATATTCAGGAGAAAAAGCATATGCCCTTTTTGGCCAAGCAAGCAAGTGGGCAATGCAAATCTGCACTACAAAGAAGTATCACTTCCCACCGGTCAAAAGGGACATCCACAAAATGTGTAAAAACCAGAAAGGCAAGACAGGCCCTGGAGAACAGGGAGCCTTGTCATGCTGATGGGCGGGATGTCAATTGCCAACTGCCTCACTGGAGGAGTGCATTGTGTTCCCTAAAACAAGTAAACAACAGAGCTACAGAGCCAAGGCCACTTCCAGTCTAGGGAATATACCTTGTGAAATCTGAGAATCAATAAGAAAGTGCCACCTCCAAATTTAGGGCTGCACTGACTACAAGAACCTCAACTTGGGTACACCTTAAATATCCCAGGAAATATAAAAATGGTTCAAAACATTGTGGTACTTACGTACGATGGAATATCCCTCAGCGATGAAATCAATGTCATAAGACCAGAAGCATCAAAGTGTGTGGATTCAGGTACGATGATTCTAAGTGAAATAAGTCACACAGAAAAAGAAACTTATCATAAGATATCACTTATGAAGATCCTGTAAACATGGCTACACGTGAACTGAGTTAGGAAAGAGAACAGAGTCTCACATTTAGAAAACACTCTTATGCCTGCATAAAGGGGAAGGAGAGGTGGGGTGATGCATAAAACCAGAGTTTGATATAAGCACAGGGACCGTTTCAAAAACCAACTTTGGAATAGACAAGACCTACACCTTCCTCAGTGAAAGAGACTCAAAACCCCATATTTCCCACAGAGGAATATATCTGACTAGTAAGAATCTTAATACCTATGTATTGATATGTCTCCATAAGGGAATCAAGTGTGTCTAGAGTGGCATAAACATGGCAGCGAGAATCAGCTCAAACCCACTATAAAAAGGAATTTCAAAAGCAAAACCAAAAAACAGGGAAATTCTTTACAATTCCTTCAGGGTGTCTGAGGAAACCTGGAAAGACCCTATCTACAATGACAGCTGGATGTGGCATAAGGCTGGACACTTGGGACTGAGAGGATTGGTGAGATTGGGTGAGCAAATGCAGACCCTTTCAAGCAATAATGCATGGCCCCCATTCCATGGGTCCCAACTCTCCAGGTTCAAGGGAATATTACTACAGCTATAACATGTACAGGAAACCTAGAGAATGGACACACTGTGAATACGAAAGGTTTCTAAAACTCAACGAATAGTCCCTCTCCTGGTGCTCCAGTTTGACTTTCCAACTGCCTTACTATCAATCTCCCAACTTGGAGAGACAGGCACTTTAACCTCCTGGTTTGCACAGGTTCCCAATTTGGCAGAGGATGGAAGGGACGAGGGAGAACCCATGAGAGAGTAGCTGTTAGGCATTTGGACGGGCACATGTCACTCTAATTTCCCGGCAGGAAGAAGAATTAACCAAAGTCTCAGCCACCCACCGGGAACCAGTATAGGACATGATCCAAAATTTTGGACTTGCGTTCAGCTCACAAAAAACGAGTTGAGAAATGGAGCTCAGGGGCACAGCAATTCACAAACTGGCAGAGTGATAAAGGACAACTATCGTCCAAAAATCTGTTGAGGGAAGTCAACGAGGTGGACTTGAAAGCGAGGCAAAATAGCAGGAAACAGATTTCAAGAGGTACGTTGGAATCGCCTGTAAAGCACAGGAAGAGGGGCACAACTTGGACAATGGTGCACTTGGCCAAAAAGGCCGTATGCGTTTTCTCCTGAATATATTCAGGAGAAAACGCATACGCCCTTTTTGGCCAAGCAAGCAAGCGGGCAATGCAAATCTGCACTACAAAGAAGTATCACTTCCCACCGGTCAAAAGGGACATCCACAAAATGTGTAAAAACCAGAAAGGCAAGACAGGCCCTGGAGAACAGGGGGCCTTGTTATGCTGATGGGCGGGATGTCAATTGCCAACTGCCTCACTGGAGGAGTGCATTGTGTTCCCTAAAACAAGTAAACAACAGAGCTACAGAGCCAAGGCCACTTCCAGTCTAGGGAATATACCTTGGGAAAACTGAAAATCAATAAGAAAGAGCCACCTCCAAATTTAGGGCTGCACTGACTACAAGAACCTCAACTTGGGTACACCTTAAATATCCCAGGAAATATAAAAATGGTTCAAAACATTGTGGTACTTACGTACGATGGAATATCCCTCAGCCATGAAATCAATGTCATAAGACCAGTAGCAGCAAAGTGAGTGGATTCAGGTACGATGATTCTAAGTGAAATAAGTCACACAGAAAAAGAAACTTATCATAAGATATCACTTATGAAGATCCTGTAAACATGGCTACACGTGAACTGAGTTAGGAAAGAGAACAGAGTCTCACATTTAGAAAACACTCTTATGCCTGCATAAAGGGGAAGGAGAGGTGGGGTGATGCATAAAACCAGAGTTTGATATAAGCACAGGGACCGTTTCAAAAACCAACTTTGGAATTGACAAGACCGACACCTTCCTCAGTGAAAGAGACTCAAAACCCCATATTTCCCACAGAGGAATATATCTGACTAGTAAGAATCTTAAAACCTATGTATTGATATGTCTCCATAAGGGAATCAAGTGTGTCTAGAGTGGCATAAACATGGCAGCGAGAATCAGCTCAAACCCACTATAAAAAGGAATTTCTAAAGCAAAACCAAAAAACAGGGAAATTCTTTACAATTCCTTCAGGGTGTCTGAGGAAACCTGGAAAGACCCTATCTACAATGACAGCTGTATGTGGCATAAGGCTGGACACTTGGGACTGAGAGGATTGGTGAGATTGGGTGAGCAAATGCAGACCCTTTCAAGCAATAATGCATGGCCCCCATTCCATGGGTCCCAACTCTCCAGGTTCAAGGGAATATTACTACAGCTATAACATGTATGGGAAACCTAGAGAATGGACACACTGTGAATACGAAAGGTTTCTAAAACTCAACGAATAGTCCCTCTCCTGGTGCTCCAGTTTGACTTTCCAACTGCTTTACTATCAACCTCCAAACTTGGAGAGACAGCCCCGTTACCCTCCTGGTTCGCACAGGTTGCCAATTTGGCAGAGGATGAAATGGAAGAGGGAGAACCTATGAGAGAGTAGCTGTTAGGCATTTGGACGGGCACATTTCACTCTAATTTCCCAGCAGGAAGAAAAATTATCCAAAGTCTCAGCCACCCACCAGGAACCAGTATATGCCCTGAACCAAAATTTTGGACTTGCGTTCAGCTCACAAAAAACGAGTTGAAAAATGGAGCTCAGGGGCACAGCAATTCACAAACTGGAAGAGTAATAAAGGACAAGTATCGTCAAAAAATCTGTTGAGGCAAGGCAATGAGGTGGACTTGAAAGCGAGCCAGAATAGCAGGAAACAGATTTCAAGAGATACCTTGGAATCGCCTTGAAAGCACAGGAAGAGGGGCACAACTTCAACAATGATGCACTTGGCCAAAAACGGCGTATGCGTTTTCTCCTGAATATATTCAGGAGAAAACGCATACGCCCTTTTTGGCCAAGCAAGCAAGCAGGCAATGCAAATCTGCACTACAAATAAGTTTCAGTTCCCACCGGTCAAAAGGGACATCCACAAAATGTGTAAAAACCAGAAAGGCAAGACAGGTCCTGGAGAACAGGGAGCTTTTTTAGGCTAATGGGTGGCATGTAAATTGCTAACTGCCTCTCTGGAGGAGTGCATTGTGTTCCCTAAAACAAATAAACAACAGAGCTACAGAGCAATGGGGTGTTCCAGTCTAGGGAATATATCTTTGGAAAACTGAAAATCAATAAGACACAGGCATGCCAAAATTTAAGGCTGCACTGCTTACAAGAACCTCATCGTGGGTACACCTTATATATCCCAGGAAAGACAAAAATATTTCAAGAAACTGTGGTACTTACGTACGATGTAATATCCGTTAGCCATGAAATCAATGTCATAAGGCAAGTAGCAGCAAAATGAGTGGATTCACGTACGATGATTCTAAGTGAAATAAGTCACACTGAAAAAGAAACTTATCATAAGATATCACTTATGAAAATCCTGTAAACATGGCTACACATGAACTGAGTTAGGAAAGATAACAGAATAACAAATCTTATCATAAGATATCACTCATAGTGTGAATGTAAACATGAACTGAATTTCAAACACAATAGAGTCATACATTTAGAAAACAATCTTCTGCCTGCTTAAGGGGAAAGGCGAGGTGGGGTGATGCATAAAACCACAGTTTTAAATTAGCACAGATACTGTTACATAAACCAAGTATGTAATAGACAACACCTACTGCCGGAACAATGAACTGGACTTAACGCCCCCTATTCATTGCAGAGGAATATATCTGACTCTAGAATTTTAAAACATATGTATTCTCATGTCTCCATAAAGGTATCATATGTGTGTATAATGACATGAACACAGCACTGAAATTCAACTAAACCCCCTTATAAAATTAAGTTTCAAAAGCAAAATGCAAAAACAGCGAAACAGAGAGAAAGCCTTAAAAATTACGTTCAGGGCCTGTGATCCCACCTGGATTGACCACCTTTACACCCACAGCTGGATGAGACATAAGACTGGACACTTGGGGCTGACAAGTTTGCTGAGGTTGTGTGAGCAAAAGAACACCACTTAGAGCAATACTGTGTGCTACCCATTCTAGTGGTGCCAACTCTCCAGGTTTAAGGGAATCTTCCTACAGTTAAAACATGCATGGGACACCCAGTGGATGGTACACTGTGCGATTGGGAAAGTTTTCTAAAAGGTACCTCATTTTTCCTTTCGTCGTGCTCGGCTTCACCATTCCATCTGCATTACTAAAAATCTCCTCACTTGGAATGTCAGCGCCTTTACCCTCCTGTATGCACAGTTTGCAAATTGTGCAGAGGATGAAAAGGAAGAGGGGAAACAAATGAGAGATTAGCTGTAGGTGTTTGGATGGGCACATGTCACTCTAGTTTCCCATCAGGAAGAAGAATTAACCAAAGGCTCAGCCTGAAGCCCTGGAACCAGACTAGGCCCTAAAGCCATCCTGCGGTATTGCAGCCAGCTCACAAATAGGCGAGTTGAAAAATGGAGCTCAGGGACACAGCAATTCACAAACTTGCAGAGTTTTAAAGGACAACTATCATCCAGAAATATATTGAGGTAAGGCAGTGAAGAGGATTTGAATGCAAGGCAGAATTGAAGGAAACAGATTTCAAGAGGTACACTGGAGTCATCTTTAAAGCACATGAAAAGCGACAGAACTTCAACAATGTTGCCCTTGACCGAAAAGGGATTATGTGTATTTTCTTGAATATAATTGGGAAAAAATGCATACGCCCTTTTTGGCCAAGCAAGCCATCAGGCATTGAAAATCCACACCACATAGAAGTGTCCCTTACCTCCAGTCAAAAGGGCCATCCACAAACAGTGTAAAAACCACAAATGCAGGACAGGCCATGGAGAAAAGGGAGCCTGGTTACACCGATGGAGAGGATGTAAATTGCCAACAGCCTCTCTGGAGAACTGTATGTTGTTTTCTAAAACAGAGCTACAGAGCATAGCACACTTCCACTCATGGGCGTGTATTTTGGGAAAACTAAAAATCCACAACACACAGCCAGCCCAAAGTTTAGGGCTGCTCTGTTTACAAGAACCTCGACTTTGGTACACTTTAAATATCCCAGGAAAGGAAAAAAATTGATATAGATGTTGTGGTACTTATATACAATGGAATGTCACTCAGACATAAAATCAATGTCATAAGGCCAATAGCAGCATAATGAGTGGCTTTAGGTACGATGATGCTAAGTGAAATGAGCCTCAAAGAAAAAGAAACTTATTGTAATATATCACTTATAGAGGGAATGTAAACATGGCTACACATGAACTGAATTACAAAAGAGAACAGAGTTACACATTTAGAAAACACACTTATGCCTCCTTAAGGAGAAAGGTGACGTGGGGTGATGTGTAAAAGCAGAGTTTGAAATTAGCACAGATACCATTCCATATACCAAATATGTAATAGACAAGACCTACTCCTTTCTCAATGAACTGGACACAAAACACCCTATTCACTGAAGAGGAATATATCTGACTGGTAATAATCTTGAAACCTATGTATTTATAAGTCTCCATAATGGAATCAAGTGTATGTAGATTGGCATAAACACAGATCAATGGAACAGGACAGAAAGCCCAGAGATAAACCTACATACCTATGGCTATCTCATCTATGACAAAGGAGCTAAGGATATACAATGGAGAAAAGACAGTCTCTTCAGTAATTGGTGCTGGGAAAACTGGACCCCTACACATAAAAGAATGAAAGTAGAACACTCCATAACACCATACACAAAAATAAAC
Organism: Mesoplodon densirostris; assembly: GCF_025265405.1. NCBI lineage: Eukaryota > Metazoa > Chordata > Mammalia > Artiodactyla > Ziphiidae > Mesoplodon > Mesoplodon densirostris. Next base: position 1,187,459 of record NW_026778200.1, on the reverse strand, counting down.
TCTAAATGGATTAGAGATCTAAATAGAAGACCAGACACTATAAAACACTTAGAGGAAACCATAGGCAGAACACTCTATGACATAAATCACAGCAAGATCCTTTTTGACTCACCTCCTAGAGAAATGGAAATAAAAACAGAAATCAACAAATGGGACCTAATGAAACTTAAAAGCTTTTACACAGTATAGGAAAACATAAACAAGATGCAGAAACAACCCTCAGAATGGGAGAAAATATTTTCAAATGAAGCAATTGACAAAGGATTAATCTCCAAACTTTACAAGCACCACATGTAGCTCAATATCACAAAAACAAACAACCCAATCCAAAAACGGGCAGAAGACTTAAATAGACATTTCTCCAAAGAAGATATACAGATTACCAAGAAACACATGAAAGGATGCTGAACATCACTAATCATTAGAGAAATGCAAATCAAAACTACCGTGAGGTATCACCGCACAGCAGTCAGAGTGGCAATCATCCAAAAAAATCTACAAAACAATAAATGCTGGAGAGGCCTTTATTGGAGAAAAGGGAACACACTTGCACTGTGGGTGGGAATGTAAATTGATATGGGCACTAGGGAGAACACTCCGGAGGTTCCTCTAAATAGCTAACAATAGAGGTACCATACGACACAACAATCCAACTACTGGGCATTTGCCTTGCGAAAACCATAATTCAAAAAGAGTTATGTACAAAAATGTTCATTGCAGCTCTATTTACAATAGCCAGGACATAGAAGCAACCTAAGTGTCCATCGACAGATGAATGGATAAAGAAGATCTGGCACATATATACAATGGAATATTACTCAGCCATAAAAAGAAGCAAAACTGAGTTATTTGTACTGAGGTGGATGGACTTAGAATCTGTCCTACAAAGTGAAGTAAGTCAGAAAGGGAAAAACAAATACTGTATGTTAACAGAGATATACGGAATCTAATGAAGAAAAAAAAAGATTTTGAAGAACCTAGTGGCAGGACAGGATTAAGGACACAGACGTAGAGAAAGGACTTGAGGACACTGGAAGGGGGATGGGTAAGCTGAGACGAAGTGACAGAGTGGCATGGACATAAATACATTACCAAATGTAACACTGATAGCTACTGGAAAGCAGCCACATAGAACAGGGAGATCAGCTCGGTGCTTTGTGACCACATAAAGGGGTGGGATATGGAGTGTGGGAGGGAGATGCAAGAGGGAGGGGATCTGGTGATATTTGTATATGTATAGCTGATTCACTTTGTTATACAGCAGAAACTAACACTCCATTGTAAAACAATTATACTCCAATAAACGTGTAAAAGGAAAAAAAAAAAAGAATGCCCAGGGATAAACCTACACACCTATGGTCAACTAATCTATGACAAAGGAGGCAAGACTATACAATGGAGATAAGACAGTCTCTTCAATCATTGGTGCTGGGAAATATGGACAGCTACATGTAAAAGAATGAAATTAGAACACTCCCCAACACCATACATTAAAATATATTCAAAATGGATTAGAGACCTTAATGTAAGACGGGACAGTATAAAACTCTGAGAGGAAAACTTACGAAGGATACTCTGACGTAAATCACAGCAAGATCTTTTTTGATCCACCTCCTGTAGTAATGAAATAAAAAAGAAAACTAAACAGATGGGACCTAATGAAATGTAAAAGCTTTTACAAAGCAAAGGAAACTACAAACAAGACGAAAAGACAACCCTCAGAATGGCAGAAAATATTTGCAAATGAATCAATGGACAAATAATTAATCTCCAATATATATATATAAACAGCTCATGCAGCTCAATATTAATAAAACAAACAACCCAATACAAAAATGGAAGAAGATCTAAATAGACATTTCTTCCAAGAAGACATAGAGATGGCCAGTACGCACATGAAAATCTGCTCAACATCACTAATTATTAGAGAAATGGAAATCGAAACTACAATGAGGTATCACGTCACACCTGTTAGAATGGGCATCATCAGAAAATCTACAAATAACAAATGCTGGAGACGCTGTGGAGAAAAGGAACCTTCTTCCACTATTGTTGGGAATGTAAATTGATATAGTCTCTATGGAGAACAGTATGGAGGTTCCTTAAAAAACTAAAAATAGAATTACCATATAATCCAGCAATCCCACTACTGGGCATATACCCAGAGAAAACCATAAATCAAAAAGACACATTCACCACAATGTTCATTGCAGCACTATTTACAATAGCCAGGTAATGAAAGCAACCTAAGTGCCCATAGACAGATGAATGGATAAAGATGTGGTACATATATACAATGGAATATTACTCAGCCATACATAGGAATGAAATTGGGTCATTTGTAGAGACCTTGATGGATCTAGAGACTGTCATACAGAGTGAAGTAAGTCAGAAAGAGAAAAACAAATATTGTATGTTAATGCATATATGTGGAACCTAGAAAAATGGTACAGATGAACCGGTTTGCAGGGCAGAGATAGAGACACAGATGTAGAGAACAAACATATGGACACCAAGGGGGTAATGCTATGTGAGGGTGGTGGTGGGATGAATTGGGAGACTGGGATTCACATGTGCACACTTATATGTATAAAATAGATATCCAATAAGAACCTGCTGTATAAAAGAAATAAATAAATTTTAAAAAAATTAAAAATAAATAAATAACATTTAATAAAATAAACCAAAAAAAGTTTTTCCCTTCACATAGACGTCTTTATCTTAATGCATTATTTCCATGTTTATATCTCCAAATTAAAAAAAGAGGAATAAATAAAATCTACCTTGAACCAAAAATAAAAAAAAAGAAAAAAGAAAAAAACAGAACCCACCAGTTATACAGAGGAAAATCGTATCAGGGCACTTGCTCCAGTGGTAAAAGATTCTTAAGTTGGTCAGAGGTGGGAAATCTTCTCCCATGCAGTCAGCCCCACAAGGAGCAACCTCATTGCAAAGCTGGGGGACTGTGTCGAGGCGTCTGTGAGTCAATGTGAGCTGAGCCCCAGTCCTGCTGCAGCTGAACTCTTCCCACCCTTTCCAGGTAAAACACATGAATATGCACAAGAACTTGCAAGCCTAGAGGAAGGGCTGTGGAGCCACACCAGCGACAGCACGCAGGCCGACTTGGTGCCTGCAGGCCAGCCAGGATGGTCCTGGCCTCAGATGCTCTTCTGGAAGCTTTCCATTTCCCTACCTGTGATACCCCTCCTGCCACGGCCCCCACTGCTTTTTTACTTCCTCACCTCTGCCTGGGGAGACATTCCAGTGGCAGGTATGGGTGACACATCCTCTTCTTTAGCAGGTGGCAGCCTGGCAACTCCTGCAGAAAGTCCAGCAGAGCCCCACTCACAATGGGCCACCCACAAAGCCACGGCCCCTCACTCCCTCCCACCACCCCAGCCCCGACACTGCTGACGGGGCCGAGAATATGGCGTCAGGTACAGCTACAGGGGCTCTTGCTGACTGGAGAGGTGTTTATATTGACCTCAACCAGGCACACGTGGGGAGGGCTGGCAGGCAGCGTCAGGCTGCCCAAATCAGCCAATCCTCACCCCTCAGGGACTCACAGTTGCAGAAAATGAACCTTGCTAAACGGGCCACGCCCAAGGAACAGGTGTGGGCTCTTGAGAGTCAGGATAGACAAGGGGCTGCAGCTGCGGCTTGTTTTCTTCTCATTTTATCTGGTCCATGAGTGGAAAACAACTTCAAGAAGACCCTATACTAATGAGAGGAACCCAGGAGTCAGGGAGAGGAGTGATGGTGGGTGGAGACAGAGGTCTGGTGCCTGGCTGCAGTGGAAGTGTCTGGAAGACCAGGCAGAGAGAGGCTGTACAGAGTGATAGCCAGGGTCACAGACCTGTCAGAGCTGCTGTTTGTTAGTTCAAGTCCTGCTCTGTGGTGTTATGTGTCAGCTGTGAGCGACAGGTGAGCTGGGGGTTCTCTGCATGGTGGGCTATGTGCACAGTTCCTGTGTTTCCAGCCCTGCTGGGTTACCTGCCCAGGGGAGCTCCGTATCCTGGGAAGGGCCTGACTATGAGAGCCCCATGGGCTGCTGGGTAGCTGCACAGGTGAGCTCCATACCCTGGGAGGGACTTGACCACGAGAGCCCCGTGGGCTGTGGGGTGGGGGTGCAGCCCAGGTGAGCTCCATATCCTGGGATTGGCCTGACCACGAGAGCCCCATGGGCTGCTGGAAACCTGGTAAAGGATATCAGGACAGTCAGTGAAGCCACCGAGGATATACATCCAGTAGCTCCTATTTCCTACACCCTGCTGGTCATTCTACCATCCACCAGGCCATGGCATTCTGTATTAGACTTCAATGATGCCTTCTTCTGTATTCCATTCATCTCAGAGTCACAAGAATTTTTGGCTTGTGAGTGGCAGGACACAACATGCAACCAAAGCAATAATGCTGGGCCGTCCTGCCCCAATGGTTCAAAAATCCCCACACCATCATTGGGGAAATGTCCTCTAAAGACCTAAAAGTTCTACCTCTGTGAAAGGGAACCCTCCTTCAATATGCAGCGGACATTCTGATCGCCAGGCCTACTAAAGACGCCTCTGAACTACCTAGCCAAGAAAGGATAGAAGGTGTCCAAGAAAAAGGCTCAAATATCCCAGGCTAAGGTGACATGCCTGAGCTTCATTCTCACAGATATTTGGAGAAACGCATCCCAGGATAGGGAAGAAGCCATTTGCAGCCTTACCTCTTCTAAACCTAGAGGACAGCTTAGGGGTTCCTGGGGAGGCCAAGGTTTTCTGCATCTGGATCCCTAACTACAGTCTAATAGCTGGGCCTCTACATGAAACACTGACATGAAAAGATGATGATCCTTTTGAATAGAATCCAGAAGCAGCCTCTCAAGAATGGAAAGAGCAGTCAATTCAGACCCTTGCCCAGGAACTCCCTAATTTAGCTAAACCCTTTGACCTTTACATACCCGGTCAAAGGTTAATTGCCCTTGGAGCCTTAGTGCAAAAACTGGGACCACTTGAAATGGAGCAACACAAGAATGCCCTTCAGGTATGATAAACTATGGTCACCAAGGGCTTTGCCCACCGACTCATCAGGCCAGGATACTGGGGTATCTAAAAAGATGGAAATCAGCAGCCCACAAGGCCAGCTCCCTCCTAAGGGAAAAGGACCCCACGTGGTGATCCTAACCACGCATCATGCCCTGAAGTTGCAGGGGTCACTCTGTGGACACACTGACCTCGAGTGAGGAGGCCCTCCAACGCCAACCTCCAGAGAGACAAACGGGGGCAACGGGCCACCAAGATGACTCGTGTGACCATCACTTGACCTGGAGTTTCTCTCAGAAAACAACAAGACTGTGCCCCGAAAGAGCAGACTACTGCTTGCAGGACTTACTGCACCCAGAGGGGAGCTAGTAAGCTTGGCGGGGGAAATGTATATCATGCTTTCACCATAGAAAACCCTACAGACACCACAGTGATGGTGGCCAATATGACCGGCTGGACTGCTGGCTACTTCTAAAGGCCGTTGACTCAGTGGACCTCATGGCCCTGGATCACCACTGGCCCTGGACTGTCTGGGAGTTGTGCAGGCAGGGCTCTCACACATGGTGCTGTTTGTACATTAATTCAGGGACCTAATTAAAGAAAGCACAGACTACTGGTCAGAGCATCTAGGCTGGCAAAATCCGTCAGCCTAAGGTCGCCGAACAAATGTGGGGTGGGGTGAAACCTGCCACCGCAGCATCTCTGCGCATCTCTTTCCCAGACCTTAAAGGTCATTAGAAACTATAACACTTCCAATGCTGGTGCTCAGGCGGACGAGAAGTGAGGCAGGAGGCCTTGGGACAATCAACCTCACCTGGAGGCTGGTGGGGAGACATTTTGCCCCTCCCCCCATGTATCAGGGCTCCCACCACAGCATGAAGCAGTTACAAAAGAGGGGTCTGCACCCTCAACACCCCAAGGATGAGGAATGGAACAAAAAGCAGAGGAGGTGTTCATCTCCGGCAACGTTCATTAAAAATTCCTGGGAGATAAAAAGAGAATCTGGGCAATAAAATAAAGTCTAACCTGTTTTTCCTTTGTGCTTTGTCTAATTTCACGTGTTCCTAGGGTTCCGCATGCAGAGGTCCCACACCCGTCACTTCAGACCCGATTTCCTAGTGCAGAATGGCTGGGTCGACACCTCAGCTAGCGGGGTCCCATGCAAACTCTGCGGCATAGAGCCCGAGCTGCAGCCAACCCAGCCCTCGAGAGCTCCATCCCCTCCCTCCCACTGACGCTGCCGGGATCCCTACACAGCAGCCCAGCCCACAGCCCGTGGGGCAGTGCACGTTCTCACCTCTCCATTCTGTTTTCAAAATAATGTTTCCTTTGCTTCTGAACCAAACTCAGTCTTGATCTGTTGGCTCCAATGACACTGGGCACGGGGACTCCTGTTGGGGTCCACTCTGGAGGATCAGTAACAGAAATTGAGAACATTGTAACTTCAATGAACAGGTGTGTGAGCCAAACTGTAGTTAACATAGAGCAGTGTATAATGCTCGGGTAAAATAAGATGTTTTTAAGACTTACATTTGATATTTCCATCACTTTCCTATAAGCAAGTTCAGTGAAGACGTCTGTCTTATTTGTCAGGTCAACATTAGATAAATGAAGTGATTTATTTCCATGGATGTAGATCGAATACTCTTGGCTGAAGCTTCAATCTTGTTTTGAATGCTTTTCCATTGAAAAGGATACCTCTCTTTCAGCTCCCCCATTTCTGAGAAGTATAAAATCTTATAATTTATTATTACCAAAGGGGAAAGGTAGGAGAAGGGATAAATTAACAGTTTGGGATTAACACATACACACTGCTATGTATAAAATAGATCATCAACAAGGAACTACTGTATAGCCCAGGGAACTACACTGAATATTTTGCAATAACCTATAAGGGGAAATAATCTGAAAAAGAATCGATATTTTTATTGACATCATCTATCAATGACAGATAAAATGTAACCTAAGCAAGGCCGATGGTGAGCGCTTCTGACCCTGAAGATTTCAATCATCTAAAGTTTGGGCTCTGCCTATTTCCCAAGGATCTTAATGGACATACGTGTAGCCGTAGCTTAAAAATTCCCCAGTTTGGGGTTCGGGGAGGCACTGATTTGGAAAAATCCCTGGTGTTCTCCTTACATGCACATGACCCTTCCTACAGCTAAAACATGCCTGTCACACCTAGAGGATGGTACACCATTTGATCGGAAAGAGTTTGGAAAAGGCACCTCATCTCCTCATCGCCTGGTGCTCGGGTTCACCCCGCCAGCATCTTTCCTAACAATCTCCTCACTTGGGGATATCAACACCGTCAACATCCTGTTGCACAGAGTTTGGAATTTGTCCAGAGCATGAAGCGGAAGGATGAGAAAAATTTAGAGACCAGTCTTAGGTGTGCGGACAGGCACATGTCACTCTAATTTCCAATCCGGAAGAAAAATTCATCAAAGGCTAGAATTGCCCACGGAAACAGAATAGGGCTAGAGGAAATCCCGCTGTTTTGTGTCCAGTTTCCAAAAACACAAGTTGAAAAATGGAACTCAGGGGCACTAAAATTCATGAAACTGCAGAGTTGAAAATATCTATCGTCGAAAAATGTCTTGAGGTAAGCCACAGAAAAAGACTTGTAAGCAAGGGAGAGTGGCAGGAAACATATTTGAAGAGGTAGAAAGGACTCCCCATTAAAGCACAAGAAAAGGGGCTGAACGTCGCCAATGATGCAGTTGGCCAAAAAGGGCGTATGCATTTTTTCTGAATATATTCAAGTAAAGGCCATACACACTTTTTATCCAACCAAACAGGTGGACACTGGAAATCAATACTACAAAATATATCACTTCACATCAGTCAGAAGGGCCATCCACATAAAGTGTAAACACCAGAAATGCAGGACAGGGCGAGGAGAAAAGGGAGCCCTGTGAGGCTGATAGTGGAAATGTAATTTGCCAATGGCCACTCTGGAGAAGTGTATTGTTTGCTAAAACATCTAAAAAATGATCTACAGAGCATAGGGCACTTGCACTCATGCGCATATACCTTGGGAAAAACAAAAATCAAAAGAAAACAGGCACCCCAACGTTTACCACCTCTCTGTTAAAAAGGGCCTCCACTTGGATATAACCTAAATGTCCCTGGAAGGATAAAATGGATAAAAGAGATGGGGTACTTATGTAGAGTGGAATATTACTCATCCAGAAATCAATGAAATAAGGCCAGTTGGAACAACTCTGGAGGAGTTACCTACGATCATTCTAAGTGACATATGTCAGAAAGAAAAAGACACATATCATAAGATGTCACTTAAAGGTGGAATCAAAAATGGCTACACATGAAATAAATTACAAAACAGAAACATACTCAAATATGTAGAAAATAGACATAAGGCTGCTAAATGGGAAAGGTGGGGAATGGTGAGGTATTATCGAGGAGGTTGAAATTAGCAAAGATACCATTCCAAGTACCACATTGAATAACTGACAAGGCCTACACGGTACCTCAAAGAACTGCACTCAGCCCACTCAAGTCACTGGAAAATAATACATAAGACTGGTAAGCATCTGAAAAAGAATTTATTGTTGTCTCACAGTACATGAATCAAGTGGATGTACAGCAGCAAAACACAGAGCTTTGAAAATCAGCTGTAACCAATATAAAAATAAATTTAAACATATTTATAAAAACAGTGAGACAGACAAAAATTCTTACAACTTTTGTTGAAGGGCTACGATGTAATATGGATTGAACACATGTAGACTCACAGCAGGATGATATATAAGGCTGGAAGCTATGCACGCTAAGAGATGTTAGAGAGGCTGGGTGAGGAAATGCAGACCTTTTAAAGTAATACTGCCTGGTACCCATTCCATGGGTCCCAAATCTGCAGGTTCAAGGGAATCTTCTGACAGTGAATACATGCCTGGGAAACCGAGATGAATGTACACCGTGTGCTCAGGAAAGGTGTCTAAAATGCACCTCATTTTTGATCTCCTCGTGCTGGGGTTCGCCATTCCAGCTACATTACTAACAATCTCCCCACTTGGAGAATCAGCACCTTTAACCTCCTGTTTTACACAGTTTTCAATTTGTGCAGAGGATAAATGGGAAGAGGGGGAACCAATGAGAGATTAGCTGTAGGAGTTTTGACAGGCATATGTCACTCTAATTTCCCATTAGGAAGAAGAATTAACCAAAGGCTCAGCCTGCCTCCCCAGAACCAGAATAGGGCCGGAAGCAATCCAATGGTTTGGCGGCCAGCTCACAAAAAAAGCGAGTTGCAAAATGGAGCTCAGGAGCAGACAATTCAAAGACCTGCAAAGATATAAATGATAACCAACGTCCAAAAATATATTCAGGTAAGGCAACGAAGAGGATCTGAATGAGAGGAAGAATTGCAGGAAACAGATTTCAAAAGGTAGATTCTACTCACATTTAAAGCATATGAAAAGCAGCAGAATTTCTAAAATGATGCAGTTGGGCAAAAGGGTGTATGCGTTTTTTTCGTGAATATCTTCAGGAAAAAAACACATACAGAGATTTTGGCCAACCAAACAAGAGGGAAATGCAAATCCACACAACAAAGAAGTCTCAATTTCCACTGCTCAGAAAGGCCATCCAAAAAATGTGTGCAAACCAGAAATGCAGGAGAGGCCATGGAAAACAGGGAGCCTAGTCACGCTGATGGGTGGGGTATAAATATCCAAGAGCCATTCTGAAGAAGTGTATGCTGTTTCCTAAAACATCTAAAATACAAAGCCCCCGAGCAAAGGGGACTTCAACTCATGGGTATATAACTTGGGAAGATTAAATATCAATAAGACACAGGCACCCCAAAATTTAGGGCTGCTCTGCATACAAGGACCTCAACTTTGGTACACCTAAAATATGCCAGGAAAAAGAGAAATGCATAAAGAACTTGTGGTAATTTTGCACAATGGAATATCACTCAGACATGAAATCAATGTATATAAGGCCAGTAGCAGCATAAGGAGTGGATTTAGGTATGATGAATCTAAGGGAAATTAGTCACACAGAAAAATAATCTTATCATAAGATATCACTTATGAAGATCCTGTAAACATGGTTACACATGAACTGAGTTAGGAAAGAGAACAGAGTCTCTCATTTAGTAAAAACTCTTATGACTGCTTAAGGGGGAAGGAGAGGTGGGGTGATGCATAAAACCAGAGTTTGATATAAGTACAAATAACGTTCCAGAAACCAACTATGGAACAGACAAGACCTACAACTTCCTCAGTGAAAGGGACTCAAAACCCCATATTTACCGCAGAGGAATATATCTCACTAGTAAGAATCTTAAAACCTATGTATTGATATGTCTGCGTAAGGGAATCAAGTGTGTCTAGACTGGCATAAACATGGCAGCGAGAATCAGCTCAAACCCACTATAAAAAGGAATTTCAAAAACAAAACAAAAAAACAGGGAAATTCTTTACAAATCCTTCAGGGTCTCTGATGAAACGTGGAATGACCCTATCGACAATGACAGCTGGATGTGGCATAAGGCTGGACACTTGGGACTGAGAGGATTGGTGAGATTGGGTGAGCAAATGCAGACCCTTTAAAGCAATAAGGCATGGCACCCATTCCTTGGGTCCCAACTCTCCAGGTTGAAGGGAATATTACAACAGCTATAACATGTACGAAAAAAAAGAGAATGGACACAGGGTGAATACGAAAGGTTTCTAAACCTCAACGAATAGTCCCAAACCTGGTGCTCCATTTTGAATTTCCAACTGCTTTACTATCAATCCCCCAACTTGGAGAGACAGCCCCTTAACCTCCTGGTTCAAACAGGTTGCCAATTTGGCAGAGGATGAAAGGGAAGAGGGAGTACCAATGAGAGAGTAGCTCTTAGGCATTTGGACTAGCACATGTCACTCTAATATCCTGGCAGGAAGAAGAATTTACCAAAGTCTCAGCCACCCACTGGGAACCAGTATAGTTCCTGAACCAAAATTTTGGACTTGCGTTCAGCTCACAAAAAACGAGTTGAGAAATGGAGCTCAGGGGCACAGCAATTCACAAACTGGCAGAGTAATAAAGGACAACTATCGTCCAAAAATCTGTTTAGGGAAGGCAACGAGGCGGACTTGAAAGCGAGGCTGAATAGCAGGAAACAGATTTCAAGAGGTACGTTGCAATCACATTGAAAGCACAGGAAGAGGGGCACAACTTTGACACTGATGCACTTGGCCAAAAAGGCCGTATGCGTATTCTCCTGAATATATTCAGGAAAAAACGCATACACCCTTTTTGGCCAAGCAAGCAAGCGGGCAATGCAAATCTGCACTACAAAGAAGTATCACTTCCCACTGGTCAAATGGGACATCCACAAAATGTGTAAAAACCAGAAAGGCAAGACAGGCCCTGGAGAACAGGGAGCCTTGTTATGCTGATGGGCAGGATGTAAATTGCCAACTGCCTCACTGGAGGAGTGCATTGTGTTCCCTAAAACAAGTAAACAACAGAGCTACAGAGCCAAGGGCGCCTCCAGTCTAGGGAATATACCTTGGGAAAACTGAAAATCAATAAGACAGAGCCACGCCAAAATTTAGGGCTGAATTGCTTACAAGAACCTCAACTTGGGTACACCTTAAATATCCCAGGAAATATAAAAATGGTTCAAAAAATTGTGGTACTTACATACGATGGAATATCCCTCAGCCATGAAATGAATGTCATAAGACCAGTAGCAGCAAAATGAGTGGATTCAGGTACGATGATTCTAAGTCAAATAAGTCACACAGAAAAAGAAACTTATCATAAGATATCACTTATGAAGATCCTGTAAACATGGCTACACATGAACTGAGTTAGGAAAGAGAACAGAGTCTCACATTTAGAAAACACTCTTATGCCTGCATAAAGGGGAAGGAGAGGTGGGGTGATGCATAAAACCAGAGTTTGATATAAGCACAGGGATCGTTCCAAAAACCAACTTTGGAATAGACAAGACCTACACCTTCCTCAGTGAAAGAGACTCAAAACCCCATATTTCCCGCAGAGGAATATATCTGACTAGTAAGAATCTTAAAACCTATGTATTGATATGTCTCCATAAGGGAATCAACTGTGTCTAGAGTGGCATAAACATGGCAGCGAGAATCAGCTCAAACCCACTATAAAAAGGAATTTCAAAAACAAAACAAAAAAACAGGGAAATTCTTTACAAATCCTTCAGGGTCTCTGATGAAACGTGGAATGACCCTATCGACAATGACAGCTGGATGTGGCATAAGGCTGGACACTTGGGACTGAGAGGATTGGTGAGATAGGGTGAGCAAATGCAGACCCTTTAAAGTAATAAGGCATGGCACCCATTCCTTGGGTCCCAACTCTCCAGGTTGAAGGGAATATTACAACAGCTATAACATGTACGAAAAACCTAGAGAATGGACACAGGGTGAATACGAAAGGTTTCTAAACCTCAATGAATAGTCCCTCACCTGGTGCTCCGATTTGAATTTCCAACTGCTTTACTATCAATCCCCCAACTTGGAGAGAAAGCCCCTTAACCTCCTGGTTCAAACAGGTTGCCAATTTGGCAGAGGATGAAAGGGAAGAGGGAGTACCAATGAGAGAGTAGCTCTTAGGCATTTGGACTAGCACATGTCACTCTAATATCCTGGCAGGAAGAAGAATTTACCAAAGTCTCAGCCACCCACTGGGAACCTGTATAGGTCCTGAACCAAAATTTTGGACTTGCGTTCAGCTCACAAAAAACGAGTGGAAAAATGGAGCTCAGGGGCACAGCAATTCACAAACTGGCAGAGTAATAAAGGACAACTATCGTACAAAAATCTGTTTAGGGAAGGCAACGAGGCGGACTTGAATGCGAGGCTGAATAGCAGGAAACAGATTTCAAGAGGTACGTTGCAATCACATTGAAAGCACAGGAAGAGGGGCACAACTTTGACACTGATGCACTTGGCCAAAAGGGCCATATGCGTATTCTCCTGAATATATTCAGGAGAAAACGCATACACCCTTTTTGGCCAAGCAAGCAAGCGGGCAATGCAAATCTGCACTACAAAGAAGTATCACTTCCCACTGGTCAAAAGGGACATCCACAAAATGTGTAAAAACCAGAAAGGCAAGACAGGCCCTGGAGAACAGGGAGCCTTGTTATGCTGATGGGCAGGATGTAAATTGCCAACTGCCTCACTGGAGGAGTGCATTGTGTTCCCTAAAACAAGTAAACAACAGAGCTACAGAGCCAAGGGCGCCTCCAGTCTAGGGAATATTCCTTGGGAAAACTGAAAATCAATAAGACAGAGCCACGCCAAAATTTAGGGCTGAATTGCTTACAAGAACCTCAACTTGGGGACACCTTAAATATCCCAGGAAATATAAAAATGGTTCAAAAAATTGTGGTACTTACATACGATGGAATATCCCTCAGCCATGAAATGAATGTCATAAGACCAGTAGCAGCAAAATGAGTGGATTCAGGTACGATGATTCTAAGTCAAATAAGTCACACAGAAAAAGAAACTTATCATAAGATATCACTTATGAAGATCCTTTAAACATGGCTACACATGAACTGAGTTAGGAAAGAGAACAGAGTCTCACATTTAGAAAACACTCTTATGCCTGCATAAAGGGGAAGGAGAGGTAGGGTGATTCATAAAACCAGAGTTTGATATAAGCACAGGGATCGTTCCAAAAACCAACTTTGGAATAGACAAGACCGACACCTTCCTCAGTGAAAGAGACTCAAAACCCCATATTTCCCGCAGAGGAATATATCTGACTAGTAAGAATCTTAAAACCTATGTATTGATATGTCTCCATAAGGGAATCAAGTGTGTCTAGAGTGGCATAAACATGGCAGCGAGAATCAGCTCAAACCCACTATAAAAAGGAATTTCAAAAGCAAAACCAAAAAACAGGGAAATTCTTTACAATTCCTTCAGGGTGTCTGAGGAAACCTGGAAAGACCCTATCTACAATGACAGCTGGATGTGGCATAAGGCTGGACACTTGGGACTGAGAGGATTGGTGAGATTGGGTGAGCGAATGCAGACCCTTTCAAGCAATAATGCATGGCCCCCATTCCATGGGTCCCAACTCTCCAGGTTCAAGGGAATATTACTACAGCTATAACATGTACAGGAAACCTAGAGAATGTACACACTGTGAATACGAAAGGTTTCTAAAACTCAACGAATAATCCCTCTCCTGGTGCTCCAGTTTGACTTTCCAACTGCCTTACTATCAATCTCCCAACTTGGAGAGACAGGCCCTTTAACCTCCTGGTTTTCACAGGTTCCCAATTTGCCAGAGGATGGAAGGGACGAGGGAGAACCCATGAGAGAGTAGCTGTTAGGCATTTGGACGGGCACATGTCACTCTAATTTCCCGGCAGGAAGAAGAATTAACCAAAGTCTCAGCCACCCACCGGGAACCAGTATAGGACATGATCCAAAATTTTGGACTTGTGTTCAGCTCACAAAAAACGAGTTGAGAAATGGAGCTCAGCGGCAGAGCAATTCACAAACTGGCAGAGTGATAAAGGACAACTATCGTCCAAAAATCTGTTGAGGGAAGTCAACGAGGCGGACTTGAAAGCGAGGCAAAATAGCAGGAAACAGATTTCAAGAGGTACCTTGGAATCGCCTGTAAAGCACAGGAAGAGGGGCACAACTTGGACAATGGTGCACTTGGCCAAAAAGGGCGTATGCGTTTTCTCCTGAATATATTCAGGAGAAAACGCATACGCCCTTTTTGGCCAAGCAAGCAAGCGGGCAATGCAAATCTGCACTACAAAGAAGTATCACTTCCCACCGGTCAAAAGGGACATCCACAAAATGTGTAAAAACCAGAAAGGCAAGACAGGCCCTGGAGAACTGGGAGCCTTGTTATGCTGATGGGCGGGATGTAAACTGCCAACTGCCTCACTGGAGGAGTGCATTGTGTTCCCTAAAACAAGTAAACAACAGAGCTACAGAGCCAAGGCCACTTCCAGTCTAGGGAATATACCTGGGGAAAACTGAAAATCAATAAGAAAGAGCCACCTCCAAATTTAGGGCTGCACTGACTACAAGAACCTCAACTTGGGTACACCTTAAATATCCCAGGGAATATAAAAATGGTTCAAAACATTGTGGTACTTACGTACGATGGAATATCCCTCAGCGATGAAATCAATGTCATAAGACCAGTGGAAGCAAAGGGAGTGGATTCAGGTACGATGATTCTAAGTGAAATAAGTCACACAGAAAAAGAAACTTATCATAAGATATCACTTATGAAGATCCTGTAAACATGGCTACACGTGAACTGAGTTAGGAAAGAGAACAGAGTCTCACATTTAGAAAACACTCTTATGCCTGAATAAAGGGGATGGAGAGGTGGGGTGATGCATAAAACCAGAGTTTGATATAAGCACAGCGACCGTTCCAAAAACCAACTTTGGAATAGAAAAGACCTACACCTTCCTCAGTGAAAGAGACTCAAAACCCCATATTTCCCGCAGAGGAATATATCTGACTAGTAAGAATCTTAAAACCTATGTATTGATATGACTCCATAAGGGAATCAAGTGTGTCTAGAGTGGCATAAACATGGCAGCGAGAATCAGCTCAAACCCACTATAAAAAGGAATTTCAAAAGCAAAACCAAAAAACAGGGAAATTCTTTACAATTCCTTCAGGGTGTCTGAGGAAACCTGGATAGACCCTATCTACAATGACAGCTGGATGTGGCATAAGGCTGGACACTTGGGACTGAGAGGATTGGTGAGATTGGGTGAGCAAATGCAGACCCTTTCAAGCAATAATGCATGGCCCCTATTCCATGGGTCCCAACTCTCCAGGTTCAAGGGAATATTACTACAGCTATAACATGTACAGGAAACCTAGAGAATGTACACACTGTGAATACGAAAGGTTTCTAAAACTCAATGAATAGTCCCTCTCCTGTTGCTCCAGTTTGACTTTCCAACTGCCTTACTATCAATCTCCCAACTTGGAGAGACAGGCCCTTTAACCTCCTGGTTTTCACAGGTTCCCAATTTGCCAGAGGATGGAAGGGACGAGGGAGAACCCATGAGAGAGTAGCTGTTAGGCATTTGGACGGGCACATGTCACTCTAATTTCCCGGCAGGAAGAAGAATTAACCAAAGTCTCAGCCACCCACCGGGAACCTGTATAGGACATGATCCAAAATTTTGTACTTGTGTTCAGCTCACAAAAAACGAGTTGAGAAATGGAGCTCAGGGGCACAGCAATTCACAAACTGGCAGAGTGATAAAGGACAACTATCGTCCAAAAATCTGTTGAGGGAAGTCAACGAGGCGGACTTGAAAGCGAGGCAAAATAGCAGGAAACAGATTTCAAGAGGTACCTTGCAATCGCCTGTACAGCACAGGAAGAGGGGCACAACTTGGACAATGGTGCACTTGGCCAAAAAGGGCGTATGCGTTTTCTCCTGAATATATTCAGGAGAAAACGCATACGCCCTTTTTGGCCAAGCAAGCAAGCGGGCAATGCAAATCTGCACTACAAAGAAGTATCACTTCCCACCGGTCAAAAGGGACATCCACAAAATGTGTAAAAACCAGAAAGGCAAGACAGGCCCTGGAGAACTGGGAGCCTTGTTATGCTGATGGGCGGGATGTAAATTGCCAACTGCCTCACTGGAGGAGTGCATTGTGTTCCCTAAAACAAGTAAACAACAGAGCTACAGAGCCAAGGCCACTTCCAGTCTAGGGAATATACCTTGGGAAAACTGAAAATCAATAAGAAAGGGCCACCTCCAAATTTAGGGCTGCACTGACTACAAGAACCTCAACTTGGGTACACCTTAAATATCCCAGGAAATATAAAAATGGTTCAAAACATTGTGGTACTTACGTACGATGGAATATCCCTCAGCCATGAAATCAATGTCATAAGACCAGTAGCAGCAAAGTGAGTGGATTCAGGTACGATGATTCTAAGTGAAATAAGTCACACAGAAAAAGAAACTTATCATAAGATATCACTTATGAAGATCCTGTAAACATGGCTACACGTGAACTGAGTTAGGAAAGAGAACAGAGTCTCACATTTAGAAAACACTCTTATGCCTGCATAAAGGGGAAGGAGAGGTGGGGTGATGCATAAAACCAGAGTTTGATATAAGCACAGGGACCGTTCCAAAAACCAACTTTGGAATTGACAAGACCGACACCTTCCTCAGTGAAAGAGACTCAAAACCCCATATTTCCCACAGAGGAATATATCTGACTAGTAAGAATCTTAAAACCTATGTATTGATATGTCTCCATAAGGGAATCAAGTGTGTCTAGACTGGCATAAACATGGCAGCGAGAATCAGCTGAAACCCACTATAAAAAGGAATTTCAAAAGCAAAACCAAAAAACAGGGAAATTCTTTACAATTCCTTCAGGGTGTCTGAGGAAACCTGGAAAGACCCTATCTACAATGACAGCTGGATGTGGCATAAGGCTGGACACTTGGGACTGAGAGGATTGGTGAGATTGGGTGAGCAAATGCAGACCCTTTCAAGCAATAATGCATGGCCCCCATTCCATGGGTCCCAACTCTCCAGGTTCAAGGGAATATTACTACAGCTATAACATGTACAGGAAACCTAGAGAATGGACACACTGTGAATACGAAAGGTTTCTAAAACTCAACGAATAGTCCCACTCCTGGTGCTCCAGTTTGACTTTCCAACTGCCTTACTATCAATCTCCCAACTTGGAGAGACAGGCCCTTTAACCTCCTGGTTTGCACAGGTTCCCAATTTGGCAGAGGATGGAAGGGACGAGGGAGAACCCATGAGAGAGTAGCTGTTAGGCATTTGGACGGGCACATGTCACTCTAATTTCCCGGCAGGAAGAAGAATTAACCAAAGTCTCAGCCACCCACCGGGAACCAGTAGAGGACATGATCCAAAATTTTGGACTTGCGTTCAGCTCACAAAATACGAGTTGAGAAATGGAGCTCAGGGGCACAGCAATACACAAACTGGCAGAGTGATAAAGGATAACTTTCGTCCAAAAGTCTGTTGAGGGAAGTCAACGAGGCGGACTTGAAAATGAGGCAAAATAGCAGGAAAGAGATTTCAAGAGGTACCTTGGAATCGCCTGTAAAGCACAGGAAGAGGGGCACAACTTGGACAATGGTGCACTTGGCCAAAAAGGGCGTATGCGTTTTCTCCTGAATATATTCAGGAGAAAACGCATACGCCCTTTTTGGCCAAGCAAGCAAGCGGGCAATGCAAATCTGCACTACAAAGAAGTATCACTTCCCACCGGTCAAAAGGGACATCCACAAAATGTGTAAAAACCAGAAAGGCAAGACAGGCCCTGGAGAACTGGGAGCCTTGTTATGCTGATGGGCGGGATGTAAACTGCCAACTGCCTCACTGGAGGAGTGCATTGTGTTCCCTAAAACAAGTAAACAACAGAGCTACAGAGCCAAGGCCACTTCCAGTCTAGGGAATATACCTGGGGAAAACTGAAAATCAATAAGAAAGAGCCACCTCCAAATTTAGGGCTGCACTGACTACAAGAACCTCAACTTGGGTACACCTTAAATATCCCAGGAAATATAAAAATGGTTCAAAACATTGTGGTACTTACGTACGATGGAATATCCCTCAGCGATGAAATCAATGTCATAAGACCAGTAGAAGCAAAGGGAGTGGATTCAGGTACGATGATTCTAAGTGAAATAAGTCACACAGAAAAAGAAACTTATCATAAGATATCACTTATGAAGATTCTGTAAACATGGCTACACGTGAACTGAGTTAGGAAAGAGAACAGAGTCTCACATTTAGAAAACACTCTTATGCCTGAATAAAGGGGATGGAGAGGTGGGGTGATGCATAAAACCAGAGTTTGATATAAGCACAGGGACCGTTCCAAAAACCAACTTTGGAATAGACAAGACCTACACCTTCCTCAGTGAAAGAGACTCAAAACCCCATATTTCCCGCAGAGGAATATATCTGACTAGTAAGAATCTTAAAACCTATGTATTGATATGACTCCATAAGGGAATCAAGTGTGTCTAGAGTGGCATAAACATGGCAGCGAGAATCAGCTCAAACCCACTATAAAAAGGAATTTCAAAAGCAAAACCAAAAAACAGGGAAATTCTTTACAATTCCTTCAGGGTGTCTGAGGAAACCTGGAAAGACCCTATCTACAATGACAGCTGGATGTGGCATAAGGCTGGACACTTGGGACTGAGAGGATTGGTGAGATTGGGTGAGCAAATGCAGACCCTTTCAAGCAATAATGCATGGCCCCTATTCCATGGGTCCCAACTCTCCAGGTTCAAGGGAATATTACTACAGCTATAACATGTACAGGAAACCTAGAGAATGTACACACTGTGAATACGAAAGGTTTCTAAAACTCAATGAATAGTCCCTCTCCTGTTGCTCCAGTTTGACTTTCCAACTGCCTTACTATCAATCTCCCAACTTGGAGAGACAGGCCCTTTAACCTCCTGGTTTTCACAGGTTCCCAATTTGCCAGAGGATGGAAGGGACGAGGGAGAACCCATGAGAGAGTAGCTGTTAGGCATTTGGACGGGCACATGTCACTCTAATTTCCCGGCAGGAAGAAGAATTAACCAAAGTCTCAGCCAACCACCGGGAACCTGTATAGGACATGATCCAAAATTTTGTACTTGTGTTCAGCTCACAAAAAACGAGTTGAGAAATGGAGCTCAGGGGCACAGCAATTCACAAACTGGCAGAGTGATAAAGGACAACTATCGTCCAAAAATCTGTTGAGGGAAGTCAACGAGGCGGACTTGAAAGCGAGGCAAAATAGAAGGAAACAGATTTCAAGAGGTACCTTGCAATCGCCTGTACAGCACAGGAAGAGGGGCACAACTTGGACAATGGTGCACTTGGCCAAAAAGGGCGTATGCGTTTTCTCCTGAATATATTCAGGAGAAAACGCATACGCCCTTTTTGGCCAAGCAAGCAAGCGGGCAATGCAAATCTGCACTACAAAGAAGTATCACTTCCCACCGGTCAAAAGGGACATCCACAAAATGTGTAAAAACCAGAAAGGCAAGACAGGCCCTGGAGAACTGGGAGCCTTGTTATGCTGATGGGCGGGATGTAAATTGCCAACTGCCTCACTGGAGGAGTGCATTGTGTTCCCTAAAACAAGTAAACAACAGAGCTACAGAGCCAAGGCCACTTCCAGTCTAGGGAATATACCTTGGGAAAACTGAAAATCAATAAGAAAGAGCCACCTCCAAATTTAGGGCTGCACTGACTACAAGAACCTCAACTTGGGTACACCTTAAATATCCCAGGAAATATAAAAATGGTTCAAAACATTGTGGTACTTACGTACGATGGAATATCCCTCAGCCATGAAATCAATGTCATAAGACCAGTAGCAGCAAAGTGAGTGGATTCAGGTACGATGATTCTAAGTGAAATAAGTCACACAGAAAAAGAAACTTATCATAAGATATCACTTATGAAGATCCTGTAAACATGGCTACACGTGAACTGAGTTAGGAAAGAGAACAGAGTCTCACATTTAGAAAACACGCTTATGCCTGCATAAAGGGGAAGGAGAGGTGGGGTGATGCATAAAACCAGAGTTTGATATAAGCACAGGGACCGTTTCAAAAACCAACTTTGGAATTGACAAGACCGACACGTTCCTCAGTGAAAGAGACTCAAAACCCCATATTTCCCACAGAGGAATATATCTGACTAGTAAGAATCTTAAAACCTATGTATTGATATGTCTCCATAAGGGAATCAAGTGTGTCTAGAGTGGCATAAACATGGCAGCGAGAATCAGCTGAAACCCACTATAAAAAGGAATTTCAAAAGCAAAACCAAAAAACAGGGAAATTCTTTACAATTCCTTCAGGGTGTGTGAGGAAACCTGGAAAGACCCTGTCTACAATGACAGCTGGATGTGGCATAAGGCTGGACACTTGGGACTGAGAGGATTGGTGAGATTGGGTGAGCAAATGCAGACCCTTTCAAGCAATAATGCATGGCCCCCATTCCATGGGTCCCAACTCTCCAGGTTCAAGGGAATATTACTACAGCTATAACATGTACAGGAAACCTAGAGAATGGACACACTGTGAATACGAAAGGTTTCTAAAACTCAACGAATAGTCCCTCTCCTGGTGCTCCAGTTTGACTTTCCAACTGCCTTACTATCAATCTCCCAACTTGGAGAGACAGGCCCTTTAACCTCCTGGTTTGCACAGGTTCCCAATTTGGCAGAGGATGGAAGGGACGAGGGAGAACCCATGAGAGAGTAGCTGTTAGGCATTTGGACGGGCACATGTCACTCTAATTTCCCGTCAGGAAGAAGAATTAACCAAAGTCTCAGCCACCAACCGGGAACCAGTATAGGACATGATCCAAAATTTTGGACTTGCGTTCAGCTCACAAAAAACGAGTTGAGAAATGGAGCTCAGGGGCACAGCAATTCACAAACTGGCAGAGTGATAAAGGACAACTATCGTCCAAAAATCTGTTGAGGGAAGTCAACGAGGCAGACTTGAAAGCGAGGCAAAATAGCAGGAAACAGATTTCAAGAGGTACCTTGGAATCGCCTGTAAAGCACAGGAAGAGGAGCACAACTTGGACAATGGTGCACTTGGCCAAAAAGGGCGTATGCGTTTTCTCCTGAATATATTCAGGAGAAAACGCATACGCCCTTTTTGGCCAAGCAAGCAAGCGGGCAATGCAAATCTGCACGACAAGGAAGTATCATTTCCCACCGGTCAAAAGGGACATCCACAAAATGTGTAAAAACCAGAAAGGCAAGACAGGCCCTGGAGAACTGGGAGCCTTGTTATGCTGATGGGTGGGATATAAATTACCAACTGCCTCACTGGAGGAGTGCATTGTGTTCCCTAAAACAAGTAAACAACAGAGCTACAGAGCCAAGGCCACTTCCAGTCTAGGGAATATACCTTGGGAAAACTGAAAATCAATAAGAGAGAGCCACCTCCAAATTTAGGGCTGCACTGACTACAAGAACCTCAACTTGGGTACACCTTAAATATCCCAGGAAATATAAAAATGGTTCAAAACATTGTGGTACTTACGTACGATGGAATATCCCTCAGCCATGAAATCAATGTCGTAAGACCAGTAGCAACAAAGTGAGTGGATTCAGGTACGATGATTCTAAGTGAAATAAGTCACACAGAAAAAGAAACTTATCATAAGATATCACTTATGAAGATCCTGTAAACATGGCTACACGTGAACTGAGTTAGGAAAGAGAACAGAGTCTCACATTTAGAAAACACTCTTATGCCTGCATAAAGGGGAAGGAGAGGTGGGGTGATGCATAAAACCAGAGTTTGATATAAGCACAGGGACCGTTTCAAAAACCAACTTTGGAATTGACAAGACCGACACCTTCCTCAGTGAAAGAGACTCAAAACCCCATATTTCCCACAGAGGAATATATCTGACTAGTAAGAATCTTAAAACCTATGTATTGATATGTCTCCATAAGGGAATCAAGTGTGTCTAGAGTGGCATAAACATGGCAGCGAGAATCAGCTCAAACCCACTATAAAAAGGAATTTCAAAAGCAAAACCAAAAAACAGGGAAATTCTTTACAATTCCTTCAGGGTGTCTGAGGAAACCTGGAAAGACCCTATCTACAATGACAGCTGGATGTGGCATAAGGCTGGACACTTGGGACTGAGAGGATTGGTGAGATTGGGTGAGCAAATGCAGACCCTTTCAAGCAATAATGCATGGCCCCCATTCCATGGGTCCCAACTCTCCAGGTTCAAGGGAATATTACTACAGCTATAACATGTACAGGAAACCTAGAGAATGGACACACTGTGAATACGAAAGGTTTCTAAAACTCAACGAATAGTCCCTCTCCTGGTGCTCCAGTTTGACTTTCCAACTGCCTTACTATCAATCTCCCAACTTGGACAGACAGGCCCTTTAACCTCCTGGTTTGCACAGGTTCCCAATTTGCCAGAGGATGGAAGGGACGAGGGAGAACCCATGAGAGAGTAGCTGTTAGGCATTTGGACGGGCACATGTCACTCTAATTTCCCGGCAGGAAGAAGAATTAACCAAAGTCTCAGCCACCCACCGGGAACCAGTATAGGACATGATCCAAAATTTTGGACTTGCGTTCAGCTCACAAAAAACGAGTTGAGAAATGGAGCTCAGGGGCACAGCAATTCACAAACTGGCAGAGTGATAAAGGACAACTATCGTCCAAAAATCTGTTGAGGGAAGTCAACGAGGCGGACTTGAAAGCGAGGCAAAATTGCAGGAAACAGATTTCAAGAGGTACGTTGGAATCGCCTGTAAAGCACAGGAAGAGGGGCACAACTTGGACAATGGTGCACTTGGCCAAAAAGGGCGTATGCGTTTTCTCCTGAATATATTCAGGAGAAAACGCATACGCCCTTTTTGGCCAAGCAAGCAAGCGGGCAATGCAAATCTGCACTACAAAGAAGTATCACTTCCCACCGGTCAAAAGGGACATCCACAAAATGTGTAAAAACCAGAAAGGCAAGACAGGCCCTGGAGAACAGGGAGCCTTGTTATGCTGATGGGCGGGATATAAATTGCCAACTGCCTCACTGGAGGAGTGCATTGTGTTCCCTAAAACAAGTAAACAACAGAGCTACAGAGCCAAGGCCACTTCCAGTCTAGAGAATATACCTTGGGAAAACTGAAAATCAATAAGAAAGAGCCACCTCCAAATTTAGGGCTGCACTGGCTACAAGAACCTCAACTTGGGTACACCTTAAATATCCCAGGAAATATAAAAATGGTTCAAAACATTGTGGTACTTACGTACGATGGAATATCCCTCAGCCATGAAATCAATGTCATAAGACCAGTAGCAGCAAAGTGAGTGGATTCAGGTACGATGATTCTAAGTGAAATAAGTCACACAGAAAAAGAAACTTATCATAAGATATCACTTATGAAGATCCTGTAAACATGGCTACACGTGAACTGAGTTAGGAAAGAGAACAGAGTCTCACATTTAGAAAACACTCTTATGCCTGCATAAAGGGGAAGGAGAGGTGGGGTGATGCATAAAACCAGAGTTTGATATAAGCACAGGGACCGTTTCAAAAACCAACTTTGGAATTGACAAAACCGACACCTTCCTTCGTGAAAGAGACTCAAAACCCCATATTTCCCACAGAGGAATATATCTGACTAGTAAGAATCTTAAAACCTATGTATTGATATGTCTCCATAAGGGAATCAAGTGTGTCTAGAGTGGCATAAACATGGCAGCGAGAATCAGCTCAAACCCACTATAAAATGGAATTTCAAAAGCAAAACCAAAAAACAGGGAAATTCTTTACAATTCCTTCAGGGTGTCTGAGGAAACCTGGAAAGACCCTATCTACAATGACAGCTGGATGTGGCATAAGGCTGGACACTTGGGACTGAGAGGATTGGTGAGATTGGGTGAGCAAATGCAGACGCTTTCAAGCAATAATGCATGGCCCCCATTCCATGGGTCCCAACTCTCCAGGTTCAAGGGAATATTACTACAGCTATAACATGTACAGGAAACCTAGAGAATGGACACACTGTGAATACGAAAGGTTTCTAAAACTCAACGAATAGTCCCTCTCCTGGTGCTCCAGTTTGACTTTCCAACTGCCTTACTATCAATCTCCCAACTTGGAGAGACAGGCCCTTTAACCTCCTGGGTTGCACAGGTTCCCAATTTGCCAGAGCATGGAAGGGACGAGGGAGAACTCATGAGAGAGTAGCTGTTAGGCATTTGGACGGGCACATGTCACTCTAATTTCCCGGCAGGAAGAAGAATTAACCAAAGTCTCAGCCACCCACCGGGAACCAGTATAGGACATGATCCAAAATTTTGGACTTGCGTTCAGCTCACAAAAAACGAGTTGAGAAATGGAGCTCAGGGGCACAGCAATTCACAAACTGGCAGAGTGATAAAGGACAACTATCGTCCAAAAATCTGTTGAGGGAAGTCAACGAGGCGGACTTGAAAGCGAGGCAAAATTGCAGGAAACAGATTTCAAGAGGTACGTTGGAATCGCCTGTAAAGCACAGGAAGAGGGGCACAACTTGGACAATGGTGCACTTGGCCAAAAAGGGCGTATGCGTTTTCTCCTGAATATATTCAGGAGAAAACGCATACGCCCTTTTTGGCCAAGCAAGCAAGCGGGCAATGCAAATCTGCACTACAAAGAAGTATCACTTCCCACCGGTCAAAAGGGACATCCACAAAATGTGTAAAAACCAGAAAGGCAAGACAGGCCCTGGAGAACAGGGAGCCTTGTTATGCTGATGGGCGGGATATAAATTGCCAACTGCCTCACTGGAGGAGTGCATTGTGTTCCCTAAAACAAGTAAACAACAGAGCTACAGAGCCAAGGCCACTTCCAGTCTAGGGAATATACCTTGGGAAAACTGAAAATCAATAAGAAAGAGCCACCTCCAAATTTAGGGCTGCACTGGCTACAAGAACCTCAAATTGGGTACACCTTAAATATCCCAGGAAATATAAAAATGGTTCAAAACATTGTGGTACTTACGTACGATGGAATATCCCTCAGCCATGAAATCAATGTCATAAGACCAGTAGCAGCAAAGTGAGTGGATTCATGTACGATGATTCTAAGTGAAATAAGTCACACAGAAAAAGAAACTTATCATAAGATATCACTTATGAAGATCCTGTAAACATGGCTACACGTGAACTGAGTTAGGAAAGAGAACAGAGTCTCACATTTAGAAAACACTCTTATGCCTGCATAAAGGGGAAGGAGAGGTGGGGTGATGCATAAAACCAGAGTTTGATATAAGCACAGGGACCGTTTCAAAAACCAACTTTGGAATTGACAAAACCGACACCTTCCTCCGTGAAAGAGACTCAAAACCCCATATTTCCCACAGAGGAATATATCTGACTAGTAAGAATCTTAAAACCTATGTATTGATATGTCTCCATAAGGGAATCAAGTGTGTCTAGAGTGGCATAAACATGGCAGCGAGAATCAGCTCAAACCCACTATAAAAAGGAATTTCAAAAGCAAAACCAAAAAACAGGGAAATTCTTTACAATTCCTTCAGGGTGTCTGAGGAAACCTGGAAAGACCCTATCTACAATGACAGCTGGATGTGGCATAAGGCTGGACACTTGGGACTGAGAGGATTGGTGAGATTGGGTGAACAAATGCAGACCCTTTCAAGCAATAATGCATGGCCCCCATTCCATGGGTCCCAACTCTCCAGGTTCAAGGGAATATTACTACAGCTATAACATGTACAGGAAACCTAGAGAATGGACACACTGTGAATACGAAAGGTTTCTAAAACTCAACGAATAGTCCCTCTCCTGGTGCTCCAGTTTGACTTTCCAACTGCCTTACTATCAATCTCCCAACTTGGAGAGACAGGCCCTTTAACCTCCTGGTTTGCACAGGTTCCCAATTTGCCAGAGGATGGAAGGGACGAGGGAGAACCCATGAGAGAGTAGCTGTTAGGCATTTGGACGGGCACATGTCACTCTAATTTCCCGGCAGGAAGAAGAATTAACCAAAGTCTCAGCCACCCACCGGGAACCAGTAGAGGACATGATCCAAAATTTTGGACTTGCGTTCAGCTCACAAAAAACGAGTTGAGAAATGGAGCTCAGGGGCACAGCAATTCACAAACTGGCAGAGTGATAAAGGACAACTGTCATCCAAAAGTCTGTTGAGGGAAGTCAACGAGGCGGACTTGAAAGCGAGGCAAAATAGCAGGAAACAGATTTCAAGAGGAACCTTGGAATCACCTGTAAAGCACAGGAAGAGGGGCACAACTTGGACAATGGTGCACTTGGCCAAAAAGGGCGTATGCGTTTTCTCCTGAATATATTCAGGAGAAAACGCATACGCCCTTTTTGGCCAAGCAAGCAAGCGGGCAATGCAAATCTGCACTACAAAGAAGTATCACTTCCCACCGGTCAAAAGGGACATCCACAAAATGTGTAAAAACCAGAAAGGCAAGACAGGCCCTGGAGAACTGGGAGCCTTGTTATGCTGATGGGCGGGATGTAAATTGCCAACTGCCTCACTGGAGGAGTGCATTGTGTTCCCTAAAAGAAGTAAACAACAGAGCTACAGAGCCAAGGCCACTTCCAGTCTAGGGAATATACCTTGGGAAAACTGAAAATCAATAAGAAAGAGCCACCTCCAAATTTAGGGCTGCACTGACTACAAGAACCTCAACTTGGGTACACCTTAAATATCCCAGGAAATATAAAAATGGTTCAAAACATTGTGGTACTTACGTATGATGGAATATCCCTCAGCGATGAAATCAATGTCATAAGACCAGTAGCAGCAAAGTGAGTGGATTCAGGTACGATGATTCTAAGTGAAATAAGTCACACAGAAAAAGAAACTTATCATAAGATATCACTTATGAAGATCCTGTAAACATGGCTACACGTGAACTGAGTTAGGAAAGAGAACAGAGTCTCACATTTAGAAAACACTCTTATGCCTGCATAAAGGGGAAGGAGAGGTGGGGTGATGCATAAAACCAGAGTTTGATATAAGCACAGGGACCGTTTCAAAAACCAACTTTGGAATTGACAAGACCGACACCTTCCTCAGTGAAAGAGACTGAAAACCCCATATTTCCCGCAGAGGAATATATCTGACTAGTAAGAATCTTAAAACCTATGTATTGATATGACTGCATGAGGGAATCATGTGTGTCTAGAGTGGCATAAACATGGCAGCGAGAATCAGCTCAAACCCACTATAAAAAGGAATTTCAAAAGCAAAACCAAAAAACAGGGAAATTCTTTACAATTCCTTCAGGGTGTCTGAGGAAACCTGGAAAGACCCTATCTACAATGACAGCTGGATGTGGCATGAGGCTGGACACTTGGGACTGAGAGGATTGGTGAGATTGGGTGAGCAAATGCAGACCCTTTCAAGCAATAATGCATGGCCCCCATTCCATGGGTCCCAACTCTCCAGGTTCAAGGGAATATTACTACAGCTATAACATGTACAGGAAACCTAGAGAATGGACACACTGTGAATACGAAAGGTTTCTAAAACTCAACGAATAGTCCCTCTCCTGGTGCTCCAGTTTGACTTTCCAACTGCCTTACTATCAATCTCCCAACTTGGAGAGACAGGCCCTTTAACCTCCTGGTTTGCACAGGTTCCCAATTTGCCAGAGGATGGAAGGGACGAGGGAGAACTCATGAGAGAGTAGCTGTTAGGCATTTGGACGGGCACATGTCACTCTAATTTCCCGGCAGGAAGAAGAATTAACCAAAGTCTCAGCCACCCACCGGGAACCAGTATAGGACATGATCCAAAATTTTGGACTTGCGTTCAGCTCACAAAAAACGAGTTGAGAAATGGAGCTCAGGGGCACAGCAATTCACAAACTGGCAGAGTGATAAAGGACAACTATCGTCCAAAAATCTGTTGAGGGAAGTCAACGAGGCGGACTTGAAAGCGAGGCAAAATTGCAGGAAACAGATTTCAAGAGGTACGTTGGAATCGCCTGTAAAGCACAGGAAGAGGGGCACAACTTGGACAATGGTGCACTTGGCCAAAAAGGGCGTATGCGTTTTCTCCTGAATATATTCAGGAGAAAACGCATACGCCCTTTTTGGCCAAGCAAGCAAGCGGGCAATGCAAATCTGCACTACAAAGAAGTATCACTTCCCACCGGTCAAAAGGGACATCCACAAAATGTGTAAAAACCAGAAAGGCAAGACAGGCCCTGGAGAACAGGGAGCCTTGTTATGCTGATGGGCGGGATATAAATTGCCAACTGCCTCACTGGAGGAGTGCATTGTGTTCCCTAAAACAAGTAAACAACAGAGCTACAGAGCCAAGGCCACTTCCAGTCTAGGGAATATACCTTGGGAAAACTGAAAATCAATAAGAAAGAGCCACCTCCAAATTTAGGGCTGCACTGGCTACAAGAACCTCAAATTGGGTACACCTTAAATATCCCAGGAAATATAAAAATGGTTCAAAACATTGTGGTACTTACGTACGATGGAATATCCCTCAGCCATGAAATCAATGTCATAAGACCAGTAGCAGCAAAGTGAGTGGATTCATGTACGATGATTCTAAGTGAAATAAGTCACACAGAAAAAGAAACTTATCATAAGATATCACTTATGAAGATCCTGTAAACATGGCTACACGTGAACTGAGTTAGGAAAGAGAACAGAGTCTCACATTTAGAAAACACTCTTATGCCTGCATAAAGGGGAAGGAGAGGTGGGGTGATGCATAAAACCAGAGTTTGATATAAGCACAGGGACCGTTTCAAAAACCAACTTTGGAATTGACAAAACCGACACCTTCCTCCGTGAAAGAGACTCAAAACCCCATATTTCCCACAGAGGAATATATCTGACTAGTAAGAATCTTAAAACCTATGTATTGATATGTCTCCATAAGGGAATCAAGTGTGTCTAGAGTGGCATAAACATGGCAGCGAGAATCAGCTCAAACCCACTATAAAAAGGAATTTCAAAAGCAAAACCAAAAACAGGGAAATTCTTTACAATTCCTTCAGGGTGTCTGAGGAAACCTGGAAAGACCCTATCTACAATGACAGCTGGATGTGGCATAAGGCTGGACACTTGGGACTGAGAGGATTGGTGAGATTGGGTGAGCAAATGCAGACCCTTTCAAGCAATAATGCATGGCCCCCATTCCATGGGTCCCAACTCTCCAGGTTCAAGGGAATATTACTACAGCTATAACATGTACAGGAAACCTAGAGAATGGACACACTGTGAATACGAAAGGTTTCTAAAACTCAACGAATAGTCCCTCTCCTGGTGCTCCAGTTTGACTTTCCAACTGCCTTACTATCAATCTCCCAACTTGGAGAGACAGGCCCTTTAACCTCCTGGTTTGCACAGGTTCCCAATTTGCCAGAGGATGGAAGGGACGAGGGAGAACCCATGAGAGAGTAGCTGTTAGGCATTTGGACGGGCACATGTCACTCTAATTTCCCGGCAGGAAGAAGAATTAACCAAAGTCTCAGCCACCCACCGGGAACCAGTAGAGGACATGATCCAAAATTTTGGACTTGCGTTCAGCTCACAAAAAACGAGTTGAGAAATGGAGCTCAGGGGCACAGCAATTCACAAACTGGCAGAGTGATAAAGGACAACTATCATCCAAAAGTCTGTTGAGGGAAGTCAACGAGGCGGACTTGAAAGCGAGGCAAAATAGCAGGAAACAGATTTCAAGAGGAACCTTGGAATCACCTGTAAAGCACAGGAAGAGGGGCACAACTTGGACAATGGTGCACTTGGCCAAAAAGGGCGTATGCGTTTTCTCCTGAATATATTCAGGAGAAAACGCATACGCCCTTTTTGGCCAAGCAAGCAAGCGGGCAATGCAAATCTGCACTACAAAGAAGTATCACTTCCCACCGGTCAAAAGGGACATCCACAAAATGTGTAAAAACCAGAAAGGCAAGACAGGCCCTGGAGAACTGGGAGCCTTGTTATGCTGATGGGCGGGATGTAAATTGCCAACTGCCTCACTGGAGGAGTGCATTGTGTTCCCTAAAAGAAGTAAACAACAGAGCTACAGAGCCAAGGCCACTTCCAGTCTAGGGAATATACCTTGGGAAAACTGAAAATCAATAAGAAAGAGCCACCTCCAAATTTAGGGCTGCACTGACTACAAGAACCTCAACTTGGGTACACCTTAAATATCCCAGGAAATATAAAAATGGTTCAAAACATTGTGGTACTTACGTATGATGGAATATCCCTCAGCGATGAAATCAATGTCATAAGACCAGTAGCAGCAAAGTGAGTGGATTCAGGTACGATGATTCTAAGTGAAATAAGTCACACAGAAAAAGAAACTTATCATAAGATATCACTTATGAAGATCCTGTAAACATGGCTACACGTGAACTGAGTTAGGAAAGAGAACAGAGTCTCACATTTAGAAAACACTCTTATGCCTGCATAAAGGGGAAGGAGAGGTGGGGTGATGCATAAAACCAGAGTTTGATATAAGCACAGGGACCGTTTCAAAAACCAACTTTGGAATTGACAAGACCGACACCTTCCTCAGTGAAAGAGACTCAAAACCCCATATTTCCCGCAGAGGAATATATCTGACTAGTAAGAATCTTAAAACCTATGTATTGATATGACTCCATGAGGGAATCATGTGTGTCTAGAGTGGCATAAACATGGCAGCGAGAATCAGCTCAAACCCACTATAAAAAGGAATTTCAAAAGCAAAACCAAAAAACAGGGAAATTCTTTACAATTCCTTCAGGGTGTCTGAGGAAACCTGGAAAGACCCTATCTACAATGACAGCTGGATGTGGCATAAGGCTGGACACTTGGGACTGAGAGGATTGGTGAGATTGGGTGAGCAAATGCAGACCCTTTCAAGCAATAATGCATGGCCCCCATTCCATGGGTCCCAACTCTCCAGGTTCAAGGGAATATTACTACAGCTATAACATGTACAGGAAACCTAGAGAATGGACACACTGTGAATACGAAAGGTTTCTAAAACTCAACGAATAGTCCCTCTCCTGGTGCTCCAGTTTGACTTTCCAACTGCCTTACTATCAATCTCCCAACTTGGAGAGACAGGCCCTTTAACCTCCTGGTTTGCACAGGTTCCCAATTTGCCAGAGGATGGAAGGGACGAGGGAGAACCCATGAGAGAGTAGCTGTTAGGCATTTGGACGGGCACATGTCACTCTAATTTCCCGGCAGGAAGAAGAATTAACCAAAGTCTCAGCCACCCACCGGGAACCAGTAGAGGACATGATCCAAAATTTTGGACTTGCGTTCAGCTCACAAAAAACGAGTTGAGAAATGGAGCTCAGGGGCACAGCAATTCACAAACTGGCAGAGTGATAAAGGACAACTATCATCCAAAAGTCTGTTGAGGGAAGTCAACGAGGCGGACTTGAAAGCGAGGCAAAATAGCAGGAAACAGATTTCAAGAGGAACCTTGGAATCACCTGTAAAGCACAGGAAGAGGGGCACAACTTGGACAATGGTGCACTTGGCCAAAAAGGGCGTATGCGTTTTCTCCTGAATATATTCAGGAGAAAACGCATACGCCCTTTTTGGCCAAGCAAGCAAGCGGGCAATGCAAATCTGCACTACAAAGAAGTATCACTTCCCACCGGTCAAAAGGGACATCCACAAAATGTGTAAAAACCAGAAAGGCAAGACAGGCCCTGGAGAACTGGGAGCCTTGTTATGCTGATGGGCGGGATGTAAATTGCCAACTGCCTCACTGGAGGAGTGCATTGTGTTCCCTAAAACAAGTAAACAACAGAGCTACAGAGCCAAGGCCACTTCCAGTCTAGGGAATATACCTTGGGAAAACTGAAAATCAATAAGAAAGAGCCACCTCCAAATTTAGGGCTGCACTGACTACAAGAACCTCAACTTGGGTACACCTTAAATATCCCAGGAAATATAAAAATGGTTCAAAACATTGTGGTACTTACGTATGATGGAATATCCCTCAGCGATGAAATCAATGTCATAAGACCAGTAGCAGCAAAGTGAGTGGATTCAGGTACGATGATTCTAAGTGAAATAAGTCACACAGAAAAAGAAACTTATCATAAGATATCACTTATGAAGATCCTGTAAACATGGCTACACGTGAACTGAGTTAGGAAAGAGAACAGAGTCTCACATTTAGAAAACACTCTTATGCCTGCATAAAGGGGAAGGAGAGGTGGGGTGATGCATAAAACCAGAGTTTGATATAAGCACAGGGACCGTTTCAAAAACCAACTTTGGAATTGACAAGACCGACACCTTCCTCAGTGAAAGAGACTCAAAACCCCATATTTCCCGCAGAGGAATATATCTGACTAGTAAGAATCTTAAAACCTATGTATTGATATGACTCCATGAGGGAATCATGTGTGTCTAGAGTGGCATAAACATGGCAGCGAGAATCAGCTCAAACCCACTATAAAAAGGAATTTCAAAAGCAAAACCAAAAAACAGGGAAATTCTTTACAATTCCTTCAGGGTGTCTGAGGAAACCTGGAAAGACCCTATCTACAATGACAGCTGGATGTGGCATAAGGCTGGACACTTGGGACTGAGAGGATTGGTGAGATTGGGTGAGCAAATGCAGACCCTTTCAAGCAATAATGCATGGCCCCCATTCCATGGGTCCCAACTCTCCAGGTTCAAGGGAATATTACTACAGCTATAACATGTACAGGAAACCTAGAGAATGGACACACTGTGAATACGAAAGGTTTCTAAAACTCAACGAATAGTCCCTCTCCTGGTGCTCCAGTTTGACTTTCCAACTGCCTTACTATCAATCTCCCAACTTGGAGAGACAGGCCCTTTAACCTCCTGGTTTGCACAGGTTCCCAATTTGGCAGAGGATGGAAGGGACGAGGGAGAACCCA
This sequence comes from Mesoplodon densirostris, assembly GCF_025265405.1. Classification (NCBI taxonomy): domain Eukaryota; kingdom Metazoa; phylum Chordata; class Mammalia; order Artiodactyla; family Ziphiidae; genus Mesoplodon; species Mesoplodon densirostris. Next base: position 1,153,973 of record NW_026778200.1, on the reverse strand, counting down.
TGAGAGAGTAGCTGTTAGGCATTTGGACGGGCACATATCACTCTAATTTCCCGGCAGGAAGAAGAATTAACCAAAGTCTCAGCCACCCACCGGGAACCAGTATAGGACATGATCCAAAATTTTGGACTTGCGTTCAGCTCACAAAAAACGAGTTGAGAAATGGAGCTCAGGGGCACAGCAATTCACAAACTGGCAGAGTGATAAAGGACAACTATCGTCCAAAAATCTGTTGAGGGAAGTCAACGAGGCGGACTTGAAAGTGAGGCAAAATAGCAGGAAACAGATTTCAAGAGGTACGTTGGAATCGCCTGTAAAGCACAGGAAGAGGGGCACAACTTGGACAATGGTGCACTTGGCCAAAAAGGGCCTATGCGTTTTCTCCTGAATATATTCAGGAGAAAACGCATAGGCCCTTTTTGGCCAAGCAAGCAAGCGGGCAATGCAAATCTGCACTACAAAGAAGTATCACTTCCCACCGGTCAAAAGGGACATCCACAAAATGTGTAAAAACCAGAAAGGCAAGACAGGCCCTGGAGAACAGGGAGCCTTGTTATGCTGATGGGCGGGATGTAAATTACCAACTGCCTCACTGGAGGAGTGCATTGTGTTCCCTAAAACAAGTAAACAACAGAGCTACAGAGCCAAGGCCACTTCCAGTCTAGGGAATATACCTTGGGAAAACTGAAAATCAATAAGAAAGAGCCACCTCCAAATTTAGGGCTGCACTGGCTACAAGACCCTCAACATGGGTACACCTTAAATATCCCAGGAAATATAAAAATGGTTGAAAACATTGTGGTACTTACGTACGATGGAATATCCCTCAGCCATGAAATCAATGTCATAAGACCAGTAGCAGCAAAGTGAGTGGATTCAGGTACGATGATTCTAAGTGAAATAAGTCACACAGAAAAAGAAACTTATCATAAGATATCACTAAGGAAGATCCTGTAAACATGGCTACACGTGAACTGAGTTAGGAAAGAGAACAGAGTCTCACATTTAGAAAACACTCTTATGCCTGCATAAAGGGGAAGGAGAGGTGGGGTGATGCATAAAACCAGAGTTTGATATAAGCACAGGGACCGTTTCAAAAACCAACTTTGGAATTGACAAGACCGACACCTTCCTTAGTGAAAGAGACTCAAAACCCCATATTTCCCACAGAGGAATATATCTGACTAGTAAGAATCTTAAAACCTATGTATTGATATGTCTCCATAAGGGAATCAAGTGTGTCTAGAGTGGCATAAACATGGCAGCGAGAATCAGCTCAAACCCACTATAAAAAGGAATTTCAAAAGCAAAACCAAAAAACAGGGAAATTCTTTACAATTCCTTCAGGGTGTCTGAGGAAACCTGGAAAGACCCTATCTACAATGACAGCTGGATGTGGCATAAGGCTGGACACTTGGGACTGAGAGGATTGGTGAGATTGGGTGAGCAAATGCAGACCCTTTCAAGCAATAATGCATGGCCCCCATTCCATGGGTCCCAACTCTCCATGTTCAAGGGAATATTACTACAGCTATAACATGTACAGGAAACCTAGAGAATGGACACACTGTGAATACGAAAGGTTTCTAAAACTCAACGAATAGTCCCTCTCCTGGTGCTCCAGTTTGACTTTCCAACTGCCTTACTATCAATCTCCCAACTTGGAGAGACAGGCCCTTTAACCTCCTGGTTTGCACAGGTTCCCAATTTGGCAGAGGATGGAAGGGACGAGGGAGAACCCATGAGAGAGTAGCTGTTAGGCATTTGGACGGGCACATGTCACTCTAATTTCCCGGCAGGAAGAAGAATTAACCAATGTCTCAGCCACCCACCGGGAACCAGTAGAGGACATGATCCAAAATTTTGGACTTGCGTTCAGCTCACAAAAAACGAGTTGAGAAATGGAGCTCAGGGGCACAGCAATTCACAAACTGGCAGAGTGATAAAGGACAACTATCGTCCAAAAATCTGTTGAGGGAAGTCAACGAGGCGGACTTGAAAGTGAGGCAAAATAGCAGGAAACAGATTTCAAGAGGAACCTTGGAATCGCCTGTAAAGCACAGGAAGAGGGGCACAACTTGGACAATGGTGCACTTGGCCAAAAAGGGCGTATGCGTTTTCTCCTGAATATATTCAGGAGAAAACGCATACGCCCTTTTTGGCCAAGCAAGCAAGCGGGCAATGCAAATCTGCACTACAAAGAAGCATCACTTCCCACCAGTCAAAAGGGACATCCACAAAATGTGTAAAAACCAGAAAGGCAAGACAGGCCCTGGAGAACAGAGAGCCTTGTTATGCTGATGGGCGGGATGTAAATTGCCAACTGCCTCACTGGAGGAGTGCATTGTGTTCCCTAAAACAAGTAAACAACAGAGCTACAGAGCCAAGGCCACTTCCAGTCTAGGGAATATACCTGGGGAAAACTGAAAATCAATAAGAAAGTGCCACCTCCAAATTTAGGGCTGCACTGGCTACAAGAACCTCAACTTGGGTACACCTTAAATATCCCAGGAAATATAAAAATGGTTCAAAACATTGTGGTACTTACGTACGATGGAATATCCCTCAGCCATGAAATCAATGTCATAAGACCAGTAGCAGCAAAGTGAGTGGATTCAGGTACGATGATTCTAAGTGAAATAGGTCACACAGAAAAAGAAACTTATCATAAGATATCACTAAGGAAGATCCTATAAACATGGCTACACGTGAACTGAGTTAGGAAAGAGAACAGAGTCTCACATTTAGAAAACACTCTTATGCCTGCATAAAGGGGAAGGAGAGGTGGGGTGATGCATAAAACCAGAGTTTGATATAAGCACAGGGACCGTTTCAAAAACCAACTTTGGAATTGACAAGACCGACACCTTCCTTAGTGAAAGAGACTCAAAACCCCATATTTCCCACAGAGGAATATATCTGACTAGTAAGAATCTTAAAACCTATGTATTGATATGTCTCCATAAGGGAATCAAGTGTGTCTAGAGTGGCATAAACATGGAAGCGAGAATCAGCTCAAACCCACTATAAAAAGGAATTTCAAAAGCAAAACCAAAAAACAGGGAAATTCTTTACAATTCCTTCAGGGTGTCTGAGGAAACCTGGAAAGACCCTATCTACAATGACAGCTGGATGTGGCATAAGGCTGGACACTTGGGACTGAGAGGATTGGTGAGATTGGGTGAGCAAATGCAGACCCTTTCAAGCAATAATGCATGGCCCCCATTCCATGGGTCCCAACTCTCCATGTTCAAGGGAATATTACTACAGCTATAACATGTACAGGAAACCTAGAGAATGGACACACTGTGAATACGAAAGGTTTCTAAAACTCAACGAATAGTCCCTCTCCTGGTGCTCCAGTTTGACTTTCCAACTGCCTTACTATCAATCTCCCAACTTGGAGAGACAGGCCCTTTAACCTCCTGGTTTGCACAGGTTCCCAATTTGGCAGAGGATGGAAGGGACGAGGGAGAACCCATGAGAGAGTAGCTGTTAGGCATTTGGACGGGCACATGTCACTCTAATTTCCCGGCAGGAAGAAGAATTAACCAATGTCTCAGCCACCCACCGGGAACCAGTAGAGGACATGATCCAAAATTTTGGACTTGCGTTCAGCTCACAAAAAACGAGTTGAGAAATGGAGCTCAGGGGCACAGCAATTCACAAACTGGCAGAGTGATAAAGGACAACTATGGTCCAAAAATCTGTTGAGGGAAGTCAACGAGGCGGACTTGAAAGCGAGGCAAAATAGCAGGAAACAGATTTCAAGAGGAACCTTGGAATCGCCTGTAAAGCACAGGAAGAGGGGCACAACTTGGACAATGGTGCACTTGGCCAAAAAGGGCGTATGCGTTTTCTCCTGAATATATTCAGGAGAAAACGCATACGCCCTTTTTGGCCAAGCAAGCAAGCGGGCAATGCAAATCTGCACTACAAAGAAGCATCACTTCCCACCAGTCAAAAGGGACATCCACAAAATGTGTAAAAACCAGAAAGGCAAGACAGGCCCTGGAGAACAGAGAGCCTTGTTATGCTGATGGGCGGGATGTAAATTGCCAACTGCCTCACTGGAGGAGTGCATTGTGTTCCCTAAAACAAGTAAACAACAGAGCTACAGAGCCAAGGCCACTTCCAGTCTAGGGAATATACCTGGGGAAAACTGAAAATCAATAAGAAAGTGCCACCTCCAAATTTAGGGCTGCACTGGCTACAAGAACCTCAACTTGGGTACACCTTAAATATCCCAGGAAATATAAAAATGGTTCAAAACATTGTGGTACTTACGTACGATGGAATATCCCTCAGCCATGAAATCAATGTCATAAGACCAGTAGCAGCAAAGTGAGTGGATTCAGGTCCGATGATTCTAAGTGAAATAAGTCACACAGAAAAAGAAACTTATCATAAGATATCACTAAGGAAGATCCTGTAAACATGGCTACACGTGAACTGAGTTAGGAAAGAGAACAGAGTCTCACATTTAGAAAACACTCTTATGCCTGCATAAAGGGGAAGGAGAGGTGGGGTGATGCATAAAACCAGAGTTTGATATAAGCACAGGGACCGTTTCAAAAACCAACTTTGGAATTGACAAGACCGACACCTTCCTTAGTGAAAGAGACTCAAAACCCCATATTTCCCACAGAGGAATATATCTGACTAGTAAGAATCTTAAAACCTATGTATTGATATGTCTCCATAAGGGAATCAAGTGTGTCTAGAGTGGCATAAACATGGCAGCGAGAATCAGCTCAAACCCACTATAAAAAGGAATTTCAAAAGCAAAACCAAAAAACAGGGAAATTCTTTACAATTCCTTCAGGGTGTCTGAGGAAACCTGGAAAGACCCTATCTACAATGACAGCTGGATGTGGCATAAGGCTGGACACTTGGGACTGAGAGGATTGGTGAGATTGGGTGAGCAAATGCAGACCCTTTCAAGCAATAATGCATGGCCCCCATTCCATGGGTCCCAACTCTCCATGTTCAAGGGAATATTACTACAGCTATAACATGTACAGGAAACCTAGAGAATGGACACACTGTGAATACGAAAGGTTTCTAAAACTCAACGAATAGTCCCTCTCCTGGTGCTCCAGTTTGACTTTCCAACTGCCTTACTATCAATCTCCCAACTTGGAGAGACAGGCCCTTTAACCTCCTGGTTTGCACAGGTTCCCAATTTGGCAGAGGATGGAAGGGACGATGGAGAACCCATGAGAGAGTAGCTGTTAGGCATTTGGACGGGCACATGTCACTCTAATTTCCCGGCAGGAAGAAGAATTAACCAATGTCTCAGCCACCCACCGGGAACCAGTAGAGGACATGATCCAAAATTTTGGACTTGCGTTCAGCTCACAAAAAACGAGTTGAGAAATGGAGCTCAGGGGCACAGCAATTCACAAACTGGCAGAGTGATAAAGGACAACTATCGTCCAAAAATCTGTTGAGGGAAGTCAACGAGGCGGACTTGAAAGTGAGGCAAAATAGCAGGAAACAGATTTCAAGAGGAACCTTGGAATCGCCTGTAAAGCACAGGAAGAGGGGCACAACTTGGACAATGGTGCACTTGGCCAAAAAGGGCGTATGCGTTTTCTCCTGAATATATTCAGGAGAAAACGCATACGCCCTTTTTGGCCAAGCAAGCAAGCGGGCAATGCAAATCTGCACTACAAAGAAGCATCACTTCCCACCAGTCAAAAGGGACATCCACAAAATGTGTAAAAACCAGAAAGGCAAGACAGGCCCTGGAGAACAGAGAGCCTTGTTATGCTGATGGGCGGGATGTAAATTGCCAACTGCCTCACTGGAGGAGTGCATTGTGTTCCCTAAAACAAGTAAACAACAGAGCTACAGAGCCAAGGCCACTTCCAGTCTAGGGAATATACCTGGGGAAAACTGAAAATCAATAAGAAAGTGCCACCTCCAAATTTAGGGCTGCACTGGCTACAAGAACCTCAACTTGGGTACACCTTAAATATCCCAGGAAATATAAAAATGGTTCAAAACATTGTGGTACTTACGTACGATGGAATATCCCTCAGCCATGAAATCAATGTCATAAGACCAGTAGCAGCAAAGTGAGTGGATTCAGGTACGATGATTCTAAGTGAAATAGGTCACACAGAAAAAGAAACTTATCATAAGATATCACTAAGGAAGATCCTATAAACATGGCTACACGTGAACTGAGTTAGGAAAGAGAACAGAGTCTCACATTTAGAAAACACTCTTATGCCTGCATAAAGGGGAAGGAGAGGTGGGGTGATGCATAAAACCAGAGTTTGATATAAGCACAGGGACCGTTTCAAAAACCAACTTTGGAATTGACAAGACCGACACCTTCCTTAGTGAAAGAGACTCAAAACCCCATATTTCCCACAGAGGAATATATCTGACTAGTAAGAATCTTAAAACCTATGTATTGATATGTCTCCATAAGGGAATCAAGTGTGTCTAGAGTGGCATAAACATGGAAGCGAGAATCAGCTCAAACCCACTATAAAAAGGAATTTCAAAAGCAAAACCAAAAAACAGGGAAATTCTTTACAATTCCTTCAGGGTGTCTGAGGAAACCTGGAAAGACCCTATCTACAATGACAGCTGGATGTGGCATAAGGCTGGACACTTGGGACTGAGAGGATTGGTGAGATTGGGTGAGCAAATGCAGACCCTTTCAAGCAATAATGCATGGCCCCCATTCCATGGGTCCCAACTCTCCATGTTCAAGGGAATATTACTACAGCTATAACATGTACAGGAAACCTAGAGAATGGACACACTGTGAATACGAAAGGTTTCTAAAACTCAACGAATAGTCCCTCTCCTGGTGCTCCAGTTTGACTTTCCAACTGCCTTACTATCAATCTCCCAACTTGGAGAGACAGGCCCTTTAACCTCCTGGTTTGCACAGGTTCCCAATTTGGCAGAGGATGGAAGGGACGAGGGAGAACCCATGAGAGAGTAGCTGTTAGGCATTTGGACGGGCACATGTCACTCTAATTTCCCGGCAGGAAGAAGAATTAACCAATGTCTCAGCCACCCACCGGGAACCAGTAGAGGACATGATCCAAAATTTTGGACTTGCGTTCAGCTCACAAAAAACGAGTTGAGAAATGGAGCTCAGGGGCACAGCAATTCACAAACTGGCAGAGTGATAAAGGACAACTATGGTCCAAAAATCTGTTGAGGGAAGTCAACGAGGCGGACTTGAAAGCGAGGCAAAATAGCAGGAAACAGATTTCAAGAGGAACCTTGGAATCGCCTGTAAAGCACAGGAAGAGGGGCACAACTTGGACAATGGTGCACTTGGCCAAAAAGGGCGTATGCGTTTTCTCCTGAATATATTCAGGAGAAAACGCATACGCCCTTTTTGGCCAAGCAAGCAAGCGGGCAATGCAAATCTGCACTACAAAGAAGCATCACTTCCCACCAGTCAAAAGGGACATCCACAAAATGTGTAAAAACCAGAAAGGCAAGACAGGCCCTGGAGAACAGAGAGCCTTGTTATGCTGATGGGCGGGATGTAAATTGCCAACTGCCTCACTGGAGGAGTGCATTGTGTTCCCTAAAACAAGTAAACAACAGAGCTACAGAGCCAAGGCCACTTCCAGTCTAGGGAATATACCTGGGGAAAACTGAAAATCAATAAGAAAGTGCCACCTCCAAATTTAGGGCTGCACTGGCTACAAGAACCTCAACTTGGGTACACCTTAAATATCCCAGGAAATATAAAAATGGTTCAAAACATTGTGGTACTTACGTACGATGGAATATCCCTCAGCCATGAAATCAATGTCATAAGACCAGTAGCAGCAAAGTGAGTGGATTCAGGTCCGATGATTCTAAGTGAAATAAGTCACACAGAAAAAGAAACTTATCATAAGATATCACTAAGGAAGATCCTGTAAACATGGCTACACGTGAACTGAGTTAGGAAAGAGAACAGAGTCTCACATTTAGAAAACACTCTTATGCCTGCATAAAGGGGAAGGAGAGGTGGGGTGATGCATAAAACCAGAGTTTGATATAAGCACAGGGACCGTTTCAAAAACCAACTTTGGAATTGACAAGACCGACACCTTCCTTAGTGAAAGAGACTCAAAACCCCATATTTCCCACAGAGGAATATATCTGACTAGTAAGAATCTTAAAACCTATGTATTGATATGTCTCCATAAGGGAATCAAGTGTGTCTAGAGTGGCATAAACATGGAAGCGAGAATCAGCTCAAACCCACTATAAAAAGGAATTTCAAAAGCAAAACCAAAAAACAGGGAAATTCTTTACAATTCCTTCAGGGTGTCTGAGGAAACCTGGAAAGACCCTATCTACAATGACAGCTGGATGTGGCATAAGGCTGGACACTTGGGACTGAGAGGATTGGTGAGATTGGGTGAGCAAATGCAGACCCTTTCAAGCAATAATGCATGGCCCCCATTCCATGGGTCCCAACTCTCCATGTTCAAGGGAATATTACTACAGCTATAACATGTACAGGAAACCTAGAGAATGGACACACTGTGAATACGAAAGGTTTCTAAAACTCAACGAATAGTCCCTCTCCTGGTGCTCCAGTTTGACTTTCCAACTGCCTTACTATCAATCTCCCAACTTGGAGAGACAGGCCCTTTAACCTCCTGGTTTGCACAGGTTCCCAATTTGGCAGAGGATGGAAGGGACGAGGGAGAACCCATGAGAGAGTAGCTGTTAGGCATTTGGACGGGCACATGTCACTCTAATTTCCCGGCAGGAAGAAGAATTAACCAATGTCTCAGCCACCCACCGGGAACCAGTAGAGGACATGATCCAAAATTTTGGACTTGCGTTCAGCTCACAAAAAACGAGTTGAGAAATGGAGCTCAGGGGCACAGCAATTCACAAACTGGCAGAGTGATAAAGGACAACTATGGTCCAAAAATCTGTTGAGGGAAGTCAACGAGGCGGACTTGAAAGCGAGGCAAAATAGCAGGAAACAGATTTCAAGAGGAACCTTGGAATCGCCTGTAAAGCACAGGAAGAGGGGCACAACTTGGACAATGGTGCACTTGGCCAAAAAGGGCGTATGCGTTTTCTCCTGAATATATTCAGGAGAAAACGCATACGCCCTTTTTGGCCAAGCAAGCAAGCGGGCAATGCAAATCTGCACTACAAAGAAGCATCACTTCCCACCAGTCAAAAGGGACATCCACAAAATGTGTAAAAACCAGAAAGGCAAGACAGGCCCTGGAGAACAGAGAGCCTTGTTATGCTGATGGGCGGGATGTAAATTGCCAACTGCCTCACTGGAGGAGTGCATTGTGTTCCCTAAAACAAGTAAACAACAGAGCTACAGAGCCAAGGCCACTTCCAGTCTAGGGAATATACCTGGGGAAAACTGAAAATCAATAAGAAAGTGCCACCTCCAAATTTAGGGCTGCACTGGCTACAAGAACCTCAACTTGGGTACACCTTAAATATCCCAGGAAATATAAAAATGGTTCAAAACATTGTGGTACTTACGTACGATGGAATATCCCTCAGCCATGAAATCAATGTCATAAGACCAGTAGCAGCAAAGTGAGTGGATTCAGGTACGATGATTCTAAGTGAAATAAGTCACACAGAAAAAGAAACTTATCATAAGATATCACTAAGGAAGATCCTGTAAACATGGCTACACGTGAACTGAGTTAGGAAAGAGAACAGAGTCTCACATTTAGAAAACACTCTTATGCCTGCATAAAGGGGAAGGAGAGGTGGGGTGATGCATAAAACCAGAGTTTGATATAAGCACAGGGACCGTTTCAAAAACCAACTTTGGAATTGACAAGACCGACACCTTCCTCAGTGAAAGAGACTCAAAACCCCATATTTCCCACAGAGGAATATATCTGACTAGTAAGAATCTTAAAACCTATGTATTGATATGTCTCCATAAGGGAATCAAGTGTGTCTAGAGTGGCATAAACATGGCAGCGAGAATCAGCTCAAACCCACTATAAAAAGGAATTTCAAAAGCAAAACCAAAAAACAGGGAAATTCTTTACAATTCCTTCAGGGTGTCTGAGGAAACCTGGAAAGACCCTGTCTACAATGACAGCTGGATGTGGCATAAGGCTGGACACTTGGGACTGAGAGGATTGGTGAGATTGGGTGAGCAAATGCAGACCCTTTCAAGCAATAATGCATGGCCCCCATTCCATGGGTCCCAACTCTCCAGGTTCAAGGGAATATTACTACAGCTATAACATGTACAGGAAACCTAGAGAATGGACACACTGTGAATACGAAAGGTTTCTAAAACTCAACGAATAGTCCCTCTCCTGGTGCTCCAGTTTGACTTTCCAACTGCCTTACTATCAATCTCCCAACTTGGAGAGACAGGCCCTTTAACCTCCTGGTTTGCACAGGTTCCCAATTTGGCAGAGGATGGAAGGGACGAGGGAGAACCCATGAGAGAGTAGCTGTTAGGCATTTGGACGGGCACATGTCACTCTAATTTCCCGGCAGGAAGAAGAATTAACCAAAGTCTCAGCCACCCACCGGGAACCAGTATAGGACATGATCCAAAATTTTGGACTTGCGTTCAGCTCACAAAAAACGAGTTGAGAAATGGAGCTCAGGGGCACAGCAATTCACAAACTGGCAGAGTGATAAAGGACAACTATCATCCAAAAGTCTGTTGAGGGAAGTCAACGAGGCGGACTTGAAAGTGAGGCAAAATAGCAGGAAACAGATTTCAAGAGGTACGTCGGAATCACCTGTAAAGCACAGGAAGAGGGGCACAACTTGGACAATGGTGCACTTGGCCAAAAAGGGCGTATGCGTTTTCTCCTGAATATATTCAGGAGAAAACGCATACGCCCTTTTTGGCCAAGCAAGCAAGCGGGCAATGCAAATCTGCACTACAAAGAAGTATCACTTCCCACCGGTCAAAAGGGACATCCACAAAATGTGTAAAAACCAGAAAGGCAAGACAGGCCCTGGAGAACTGGGAGCCTTGTTATGCTGATGGGCGGGATGTAAATTGCCAACTGCCTCACTGGAGGAGTGCATTGTGTTCCCTAAAAGAAGTAAACAACAGAGCTACAGAGCCAAGGCCACTTCCAGTCTAGGGAATATACCTTGGGAAAACTGAAAATCAATAAGAAAGAGCCACCTCCAAATTTAGGGCTGCACTGACTACAAGAACCTCAACTTGGGTACACCTTAAATATCCCAGGAAATATAAAAATGGTTCAAAACATTGTGGTACTTACGTATGATGGAATATCCCTCAGCCATGAAATCAATGTCATAAGACCAGTAGCAGCAAAGTGAGTGGATTCAGGTACGATGATTCTAAGTGAAATAAGTCACACAGAAAAAGAAACTTATCATAAGATATCACTTAGGAAGATCCTGTAAACATGGCTACACGTGAACTGAGTTAGGAAAGAGAACAGAGTCTCACATTTAGAAAACACTCTTATGCCTGCATAAAGGGGAAGGAGAGGTGGGGTGATGCATAAAACAAGAGTTTGATATAAGCACAGGGACCGTTTCAAAAACCAACTTTGGTATTGACAAGACCGACACCTTCCTTAGTGAAAGAGACTCAAAACCCCATATTTCCCGCAGAAGAATATATCTGACTAGTAAGAATCTTAAAACCTATGTATTGATATGACTCCATGAGGGAATCAAGTGTGTCTAGAGTGGCATAAACATGGCAGCGAGAATCAGCTCAAACCCACTATAAAAAGGAATTTCAAAAGCAAAACCAAAAAACAGGGAAATTCTTTACAATTCCTTCAGGGTGTCTGAGGAAACCTGGAAAGACCCTATCTACAATGACAGCTGGATGTGGCATAAGGCTGGACACTTGGGACTGAGAGGATTGGTGAGATTGGGTGAGCAAATGCAGACCCTTTCAAGCAATAATGCATGGCCCCCATTCCATGGGTCCCAACTCTCCAGGTTCAAGGGAATATTACTACAGCTATAACATGTACAGGAAACCTAGAGAATGGACACACTGTGAATACGAAAGGTTTCTAAAACTCAACGAATAGTCCCTCTCCTGGTGCTCCAGTTTGACTTTCCAACTGCCTTACTATCAATCTCCCAACTTGGAGAGACAGGCCCTTTAACCTCCTGGTTTGCACAGGTTCCCAATTTGGCAGAGGATGGAAGGGACGAGGGAGAACCCATGAGAGAGTAGCTGTTAGGCATTTGGACGGGCACATATCACTCTAATTTCCCGGCAGGAAGAAGAATTAACCAAAGTCTCAGCCACCCACCGGGAACCAGTATAGGACATGATCCAAAATTTTGGACTTGCGTTCAGCTCACAAAAAACGAGTTGAGAAATGGAGCTCAGGGGCACAGCAATTCACAAACTGGCAGAGTGATAAAGGACAACTATCGTCCAAAAATCTGTTGAGGGAAGTCAACGAGGCGGACTTGAAAGTGAGGCAAAATAGCAGGAAACAGATTTCAAGAGGTACGTTGGAATCGCCTGTAAAGCACAGGAAGAGGGGCACAACTTGGACAATGGTGCACTTGGCCAAAAAGGGCCTATGCGTTTTCTCCTGAATATATTCAGGAGAAAACGCATACGCCCTTTTTGGCCAAGCAAGCAAGCGGGCAATGCAAATCTGCACTACAAAGAAGTATCACTTCCCACCGGTCAAAAGGGACATCCACAAAATGTGTAAAAACCAGAAAGGCAAGACAGGCCCTGGAGAACAGGGAGCCTTGTTATGCTGATGGGCGGGATGTAAATTGCCAACTGCCTCACTGGAGGAGTGCATTGTGTTCCCTAAAACAAGTAAACAACAGAGCTACAGAGCCAAGGCCACTTCCAGTCTAGGGAATATACCTTGGGAAAACTGAAAATCAATAAGAAAGAGCCACCTCCAAATTTAGGGCTGCACTGGCTACAAGAACCTCAACATGGGTACACCTTAAATATCCCAGGAAATATAAAAATGGTTGAAAACATTGTGGTACTTACGTACGATGGAATATCCCTCAGCCATGAAATCAATGTCATAAGACCAGTAGCAGCAAAGTGAGTGGATTCAGGTACGATGATTCTAAGTGAAATAAGTCACACTGAAAAAGAAACTTATCATAAGATATCACTAAGGAAGATCCTGTAAACATGGCTACACGTGAACTGAGTTAGGAAAGAGAACAGAGTCTCACATTTAGAAAACACTCTTATGCCTGTATAAAGGGGAAGGAGAGGTGGGGTGATGCATAAAACCAGAGTTTGATATAAGCACAGGGACCGTTTCAAAAACCAACTTTGGAATTGACAAGACCGACACCTTCCTTAGTGAAAGAGACTCAAAACCCCATATTTCCCACAGAGGAATATATCTGACTAGTAAGAATCTTAAAACCTATGTATTGATATGTCTCCATAAGGGAATCAAGTGTGTCTAGAGTGGCATAAACATGGAAGCGAGAATCAGCTCAAACCCACTATAAAAAGGAATTTCAAAAGCAAAACCAAAAAACAGGGAAATTCTTTACAATTCCTTCAGGGTGTCTGAGGAAACCTGGAAAGACCCTATCTACAATGACAGCTGGATGTGGCATAAGGCTGGACACTTGGGACTGAGAGGATTGGTGAGATTGGGTGAGCAAATGCAGACCCTTTCAAGCAATAATGCATGGCCCCCATTCCATGGGTCCCAACTCTCCATGTTCAAGGGAATATTACTACAGCTATAACATGTACAGGAAACCTAGAGAATGGACACACTGTGAATACGAAAGGTTTCTAAAACTCAACGAATAGTCCCTCTCCTGGTGCTCCAGTTTGACTTTCCAACTGCCTTACTATCAATCTCCCAACTTGGAGAGACAGGCCCTTTAACCTCCTGGTTTGCACAGGTTCCCAATTTGGCAGAGGATGGAAGGGATGAGGGAGAACCCATGAGAGAGTAGCTGTTAGGCATTTGGACGGGCACATGTCACTCTAATTTCCCGGCAGGAAGAAGAATTAACCAATGTCTCAGCCACCCACCGGGAACCAGTAGAGGACATGATCCAAAATTTTGGACTTGCGTTCAGCTCACAAAAAACGAGTTGAGAAATGGAGCTCAGGGGCACAGCAATTCACAAACTGGCAGAGTGATAAAGGACAACTATCGTCCAAAAATCTGTTGAGGGAAGTCAACGAGGCGGACTTGAAAGCGAGGCAAAATAGCAGGAAACAGATTTCAAGAGGAACCTTGGAATCGCCTGTAAAGCACAGGAAGAGGGGCACAACTTGGACAATGGTGCACTTGGCCAAAAAGGGCGTATGCGTTTTCTCCTGAATATATTCAGGAGAAAACGCATACGCCCTTTTTGGCCAAGCAAGCAAGCGGGCAATGCAAATCTGCACTACAAAGAAGCATCACTTCCCACCAGTCAAAAGGGACATCCACAAAATGTGTAAAAACCAGAAAGGCAAGACAGGCCCTGGAGAACAGAGAGCCTTGTTATGCTGATGGGCGGGATGTAAATTGCCAACTGCCTCACTGGAGGAGTGCATTGTGTTCCCTAAAACAAGTAAACAACAGAGCTACAGAGCCAAGGCCACTTCCAGTCTAGGGAATATACCTGGGGAAAACTGAAAATCAATAAGAAAGTGCCACCTCCAAATTTAGGGCTGCACTGGCTACAAGAACCTCAACTTGGGTACACCTTAAATATCCCAGGAAATATAAAAATGGTTCAAAACATTGTGGTACTTACGTACGATGGAATATCCCTCAGCCATGAAATCAATGTCATAAGACCAGTAGCAGCAAAGTGAGTGGATTCAGGTACGATGATTCTAAGTGAAATAAGTCACACAGAAAAAGAAACTTATCATAAGATATCACTAAGGAAGATCCTGTAAACATGGCTACACGTGAACTGAGTTAGGAAAGAGAACAGAGTCTCACATTTAGAAAACACTCTTATGCCTGCATAAAGGGGAAGGAGAGGTGGGGTGATGCATAAAACCAGAGTTTGATATAAGCACAGGGACCGTTTCAAAAACCAACTTTGGAATTGACAAGACCGACACCTTCCTTAGTGAAAGAGACTCAAAACCCCATATTTCCCACAGAGGAATATATCTGACTAGTAAGAATCTTAAAACCTATGTATTGATATGTCTCCATAAGGGAATCAAGTGTGTCTAGAGTGGCATAAACATGGAAGCGAGAATCAGCTCAAACCCACTATAAAAAGGAATTTCAAAAGCAAAACCAAAAAACAGGGAAATTCTTTACAATTCCTTCAGGGTGTCTGAGGAAACCTGGAAAGACCCTATCTACAATGACAGCTGGATGTGGCATAAGGCTGGACACTTGGGACTGAGAGGATTGGTGAGATTGGGTGAGCAAATGCAGACCCTTTCAAGCAATAATGCATGGCCCCCATTCCATGGGTCCTAACTCTCCATGTTCAAGGGAATATTACTACAGCTATAACATGTACAGGAAACCTAGAGAATGGACACACTGTGAATACGAAAGGTTTCTAAAACTCAACGAATAGTCCCTCTCCTGGTGCTCCAGTTTGACTTTCCAACTGCCTTACTATCAATCTCCCAACTTGGAGAGACAGGCCCTTTAACCTCCTGGTTTGCACAGGTTCCCAATTTGGCAGAGGATGGAAGGGACGAGGGAGAACCCATGAGAGAGTAGCTGTTAGGCATTTGGACGGGCACATGTCACTCTAATTTCCCGGCAGGAAGAAGAATTAACCAATGTCTCAGCCTCCCACCGGGAACCAGTAGAGGACATGATCCAAAATTTTGGACTTGCGTTCAGCTCACAAAAAACGAGTTGAGAAATGGAGCTCAGGGGCACAGCAATTCACAAACTGGCAGAGTGATAAAGGACAACTATGGTCCAAAAATCTGTTGAGGGATGTCAACGAGGCGGACTTGAAAGCGAGGCAAAATAGCAGGAAACAGATTTCAAGAGGAACCTTGGAATCGCCTGTAAAGCACAGGAAGAGGGGCACAACTTGGACAATGGTGCACTTGGCCAAAAAGGGCGTATGCGTTTTCTCCTGAATATATTCAGGAGAAAACGCATACGCCCTTTTTGGCCAAGCAAGCAAGCGGGCAATGCAAATCTGCACTACAAAGAAGTATCACTTCCCACCAGTCAAAAGGGACATCCACAAAATGTGTAAAAACCAGAAAGGCAAGACAGGCCCTGGAGAACAGAGAGCCTTGTTATGCTGATGGGCGGGATGTAAATTGCCAACTGCCTCACTGGAGGAGTGCATTGTGTTCCCTAAAACAAGTAAACAACAGAGCTACAGAGCCAAGGCCACTTCCAGTCTAGGGAATATACCTGGGGAAAACTGAAAATCAATAAGAAAGTGCCACCTCCAAATTTAGGGCTGCACTGGCTACAAGAACCTCAACTTGGGTACACCTTAAATATCCCAGGAAATATAAAAATGGTTCAAAACATTGTGGTACTTACGTACGATGGAATATCCCTCAGCCATGAAATCAATGTCATAAGACCAGTAGCAGCAAAGTGAGTGGATTCAGGTACGATGATTCTAAGTGAAATAAGTCACACAGAAAAAGAAACTTATCATAAGATATCACTAAGGAAGATCCTGTAAACATGGCTACACGTGAACTGAGTTAGGAAAGAGAACAGAGTCTCACATTTAGAAAACACTCTTATGCCTGCATAAAGGGGAAGGAGAGGTGGGGTGATGCATAAAACCAGAGTTTGATATAAGCACAGGGACCGTTTCAAAAACCAACTTTGGAATTGACAAGACCGACACCTTCCTCAGTGAAAGAGACTCAAAACCCCATATTTCCCACAGAGGAATATATCTGACTAGTAAGAATCTTAAAACCTATGTATTGATATGTCTCCATAAGGGAATCAAGTGTGTCTAGAGTGGCATAAACATGGCAGCGAGAATCAGCTCAAACCCACTATAAAAAGGAATTTCAAAAGCAAAACCAAAAAACAGGGAAATTCTTTACAATTCCTTCAGGGTGTCTGAGGAAACCTGGAAAGACCCTGTCTACAATGACAGCTGGATGTGGCATAAGGCTGGACACTTGGGACTGAGAGGATTGGTGAGATTGGGTGAGCAAATGCAGACCCTTTCAAGCAATAATGCATGGCCCCCATTCCATGGGTCCCAACTCTCCAGGTTCAAGGGAATATTACTACAGCTATAACATGTACAGGAAACCTAGAGAATGGACACACTGTGAATACGAAAGGTTTCTAAAACTCAACGAATAGTCCCTCTCCTGGTGCTCCAGTTTGACTTTCCAACTGCCTTACTATCAATCTCCCAACTTGGAGAGACAGGCCCTTTAACCTCCTGGTTTGCACAGGTTCCCAATTTGCCAGAGGATGGAAGGGACGAGGGAGAACCCATGAGAGAGTAGCTGTTAGGCATTTGGACGGGCACATGTCACTCTAATTTCCCGGCAGGAAGAAGAATTAACCAAAGTCTCAGCCACCCACCGGGAACCAGTATAGGACATGATCCAAAATTTTGGACTTGCGTTCAGCTCACAAAAAACGAGTTGAGAAATGGAGCTCAGGGGCACAGCAATTCACAAACTGGCAGAGTGATAAAGGACAACTATCATCCAAAAGTCTGTTGAGGGAAGTCAACGAGGCGGACTTGAAAGTGAGGCAAAATAGCAGGAAACAGATTTCAAGAGGTACGTCGGAATCACCTGTAAAGCACAGGAAGAGGGGCACAACTTGGACAATGGTGCACTTGGCCAAAAAGGGCGTATGCGTTTTCTCCTGAATATATTCAGGAGAAAACGCATACGCCCTTTTTGGCCAAGCAAGCAAGCGGGCAATGCAAATCTGCACTACAAAGAAGTATCACTTCCCACCGGTCAAAAGGGACATCCACAAAATGTGTAAAAACCAGAAAGGCAAGACAGGCCCTGGAGAACAGGGAGCCTTGTTATGCTGATGGGCGGGATGTAAATTGCCAACTGCCTCACTGGAGGAGTGCATTGTGTTCCCTAAAAGAAGTAAACAACAGAGCTACAGAGCCAAGGCCACTTCCAGTCTAGGGAATATACCTGGGGAAAACTGAAAATCAATAAGAAAGAGCCACCTCCAAATTTAGGGCTGCACTGACTACAAGAACCTCAACTTGGGTACACCTTAAATATCCCAGGAAATATAAAAATGGTTCAAAACATTGTGGTACTTACGTATGATGGAATATCCCTCAGCCATGAAATCAATGTCATAAGACCAGTAGCAGCAAAGTGAGTGGATTCAGGTACGATGATTCTAAGTGAAATAAGTCACACAGAAAAAGAAACTTATCATAAGATATCACTTATGAAGATCCTGTAAACATGGCTACACGTGAACTGAGTTAGGAAAGAGAACAGAGTCTCACATTTAGAAAACACTCTTATGCCTGCATAAAGGGGAAGGAGAGGTGGGGTGATGCATAAAACAAGAGTTTGATATAAGCACAGGGACCGTTTCAAAAACCAACTTTGGTATTGACAAGACCGACACCTTCCTTAGTGAAAGAGACTCAAAACCCCATATTTCCCGCAGAAGAATATATCTGACTAGTAAGAATCTTAAAACCTATGTATTGATATGACTCCATGAGGGAATCAAGTGTGTCTAGAGTGGCATAAACATGGCAGCGAGAATCAGCTCAAACCCACTATAAAAAGGAATTTTAAAAGCAAAACCAAAAAACAGGGAAATTCTTTACAATTCCTTCAGGGTGTCTGAGGAAACCTGGAAAGACCCTATCTACAATGACAGCTGGATGTGGCATAAGGCTGGACACTTGGGACTGAGAGGATTGGTGAGATTGGGTGAGCAAATGCAGACCCTTTCAAGCAATAATGCATGGCCCCCATTCCATGGGTCCCAACTCTCCAGGTTCAAGGGAATATTACTACAGCTATAACATGTACAGGAAACCTAGAGAATGGACACACTGTGAATACGAAAGGTTTCTAAAACTCAACGAATAGTCCCTCTCCTGGTGCTCCAGTTTGACTTTCCAACTGCCTTACTATCAATCTCCCAACTTGGAGAGACAGGCCCTTTAACCTCCTGGTTTGCACAGGTTCCCAATTTGGCAGAGGATGGAAGGGACGAGGGAGAACCCATGAGAGAGTAGCTGTTAGGCATTTGGACGGGCACATATCACTCTAATTTCCCGGCAGGAAGAAGAATTAACCAAAGTCTCAGCCACCCACCGGGAACCAGTATAGGACATGATCCAAAATTTTGGACTTGCGTTCAGCTCACAAAAAACGAGTTGAGAAATGGAGCTCAGGGGCACAGCAATTTACAAACTGGCAGAGTGATAAAGGACAACTATCGTCCAAAAATCTGTTGAGGGAAGTCAACGAGGCGGACTTGAAAGCGAGGCAAAATAGCAGGAAACAGATTTCAAGAGGAACCTTGGAATCGCCTGTAAAGCACAGGAAGAGGGGCACAACTTGGACAATGGTGCACTTGGCCAAAAAGGGCCTATGCGTTTTCTCCTGAATATATTCAGGAGAAAACGCATACGCCCTTTTTGGCCAAGCAAGCAAGCGGGCAATGCAAATCTGCACTACAAAGAAGTATCACTTCCCACCGGTCAAAAGGGACATCCACAAAATGTGTAAAAACCAGAAAGGCAAGACAGGCCCTGGAGAACAGGGAGCCTTGTTATGCTGATGGGCGGGATGTAAATTGCCAACTGCCTCACTGGAGGAGTGCATTGTGTTCCCTAAAAGAAGTAAACAACAGAGCTACAGAGCCAAGGCCACTTCCAGTCTAGGGAATATACCTTGGGAAAACTGAAAATCAATAAGAAAGAGCCACCTCCAAATTTAGGGCTGCACTGGCTACAAGAACCTCAACATGGGTACACCTTAAATATCCCAGGAAATATAAAAATGGTTGAAAACATTGTGGTACTTACGTACGATGGAATATCCCTCAGCCATGAAATCAATGTCATAAGACCAGTAGCAGCAAAGTGAGTGGATTCAGGTACGATGATTCTAAGTGAAATAAGTCACACAGAAAAAGAAACTTATCATAAGATATCACTAAGGAAGATCCTGTAAACATGGCTACACGTGAACTGAGTTAGGAAAGAGAACAGAGTCTCACATTTAGAAAACACTCTTATGCCTGTATAAAGGGGAAGGAGAGGTGGGGTGATGCATAAAACCAGAGTTTG
Source organism: Mesoplodon densirostris (assembly GCF_025265405.1). Classification (NCBI taxonomy): domain Eukaryota; kingdom Metazoa; phylum Chordata; class Mammalia; order Artiodactyla; family Ziphiidae; genus Mesoplodon; species Mesoplodon densirostris. Next base: position 1,133,774 of record NW_026778200.1, on the reverse strand, counting down.
ATATAAGCACAGGGACCGTTTCAAAAACCAACTTTGGAATTGACAAGACCGACACCTTCCTTAGTGAAAGAGACTCAAAACCCCATATTTCCCGCAGAGGAATATATCTGACTAGTAAGAATCTTAAAACCTATGTATTGATATGTCTCCATAAGGGAATCAAGTGTGTCTAGAGTGGCATAAACATGGAAGCGAGAATCAGCTCAAACCCACTATAAAAAGGAATTTCAAAAGCAAAACCAAAAAACAGGGAAATTCTTTACAATTCCTTCAGGGTGTCTGAGGAAACCTGGAAAGACCCTATCTACAATGACAGCTGGATGTGGCATAAGGCTGGACACTTGGGACTGAGAGGATTGGTGAGATTGGGTGAGCAAATGCAGACCCTTTCAAGCAATAATGCATGGCCCCCATTCCATGGGTCCCAACTCTCCATGTTCAAGGGAATATTACTACAGCTATAACATGTACAGGAAACCTAGAGAATGGACACACTGTGAATACGAAAGGTTTCTAAAACTCAACGAATAGTCCCTCTCCTGGTGCTCCAGTTTGACTTTCCAACTGCCTTACTATCAATCTCCCAACTTGGAGAGACAGGCCCTTTAACCTCCTGGTTTGCACAGGTTCCCAATTTGGCAGAGGATGGAAGGGATGAGGGAGAACCCATGAGAGAGTAGCTGTTAGGCATTTGGACGGGCACATGTCACTCTAATTTCCCGGCAGGAAGAAGAATTAACCAATGTCTCAGCCACCCACCGGGAACCAGTAGAGGACATGATCCAAAATTTTGGACTTGCGTTCAGCTCACAAAAAACGAGTTGAGAAATGGAGCTCAGGGGCACAGCAATTCACAAACTGGCAGAGTGATAAAGGACAACTATCGTCCAAAAATCTGTTGAGGGAAGTCAACGAGGCGGACTTGAAAGCGAGGCAAAATAGCAGGAAACAGATTTCAAGAGGAACCTTGGAATCGCCTGTAAAGCACAGGAAGAGGGGCACAACTTGGACAATGGTGCACTTGGCCAAAAAGGGCGTATGCGTTTTCTCCTGAATATATTCAGGAGAAAACGCATACGCCCTTTTTGGCCAAGCAAGCAAGCGGGCAATGCAAATCTGCACTACAAAGAAGCATCACTTCCCACCAGTCAAAAGGGACATCCACAAAATGTGTAAAAACCAGAAAGGCAAGACAGGCCCTGGAGAACAGAGAGCCTTGTTATGCTGATGGGCGGGATGTAAATTGCCAACTGCCTCACTGGAGGAGTGCATTGTGTTCCCTAAAACAAGTAAACAACAGAGCTACAGAGCCAAGGCCACTTCCAGTCTAGGGAATATACCTGGGGAAAACTGAAAATCAATAAGAAAGTGCCACCTCCAAATTTAGGGCTGCACTGGCTACAAGAACCTCAACTTGGGTACACCTTAAATATCCCAGGAAATATAAAAATGGTTCAAAACATTGTGGTACTTACGTACGATGGAATATCCCTCAGCCATGAAATCAATGTCATAAGACCAGTAGCAGCAAAGTGAGTGGATTCAGGTACGATGATTCTAAGTGAAATAAGTCACACAGAAAAAGAAACTTATCATAAGATATCACTAAGGAAGATCCTGTAAACATGGCTACACGTGAACTGAGTTAGGAAAGAGAACAGAGTCTCACATTTAGAAAACACTCTTATGCCTGCATAAAGGGGAAGGAGAGGTGGGGTGATGCATAAAACCAGAGTTTGATATAAGCACAGGGACCGTTTCAAAAACCAACTTTGGAATTGACAAGACCGACACCTTCCTTAGTGAAAGAGACTCAAAACCCCATATTTCCCACAGAGGAATATATCTGACTAGTAAGAATCTTAAAACCTATGTATTGATATGTCTCAATAAGGGAATCAAGTGTGTCTAGAGTGGCATAAACATGGAAGCGAGAATCAGCTCAAACCCACTATAAAAAGGAATTTCAAAAGCAAAACCAAAAAACAGGGAAATTCTTTACAATTCCTTCAGGGTGTCTGAGGAAACCTGGAAAGACCCTATCTACAATGACAGCTGGATGTGGCATAAGGCTGGACACTTGGGACTGAGAGGATTGGTGAGATTGGGTGAGCAAATGCAGACCCTTTCAAGCAATAATGCATGGCCCCCATTCCATGGGTCCCAACTCTCCAGGTTCAAGGGAATATTACTACAGCTATAACATGTACAGGAAACCTAGAGAATGGACACACTGTGAATACGAAAGGTTTCTAAAACTCAACGAATAGTCCCTCTCCTGGTGCTCCAGTTTGACTTTCCAACTGCCTTACTATCAATCTCCCAACTTGGAGAGACAGGCCCTTTAACCTCCTGGTTTGCACAGGTTCCCAATTTGGCAGAGGATGGAAGGGACGAGGGAGAACCCATGAGAGAGTAGCTGTTAGGCATTTGGACGGGCACATGTCACTCTAATTTCCCGGCAGGAAGAAGAATTAACCAATGTCTCAGCCACCCACCGGGAACCAGTAGAGGACATGATCCAAAATTTTGGACTTGCGTTCAGCTCACAAAAAACGAGTTGAGAAATGGAGCTCAGGGGCACAGCAATTCACAAACTGGCAGAGTGATAAAGGACAACTATGGTCCAAAAATCTGTTGAGGGAAGTCAACGAGGCGGACTTGAAAGCGAGGCAAAATAGCAGGAAACAGATTTCAAGAGGAACCTTGGAATCGCCTGTAAAGCACAGGAAGAGGGGCACAACTTGGACAATGGTGCACTTGGCCAAAAAGGGCGTATGCGTTTTCTCCTGAATATATTCAGGAGAAAACGCATACGCCCTTTTTGGCCAAGCAAGCAAGCGGGCAATGCAAATCTGCACTACAAAGAAGCATCACTTCCCACCAGTCAAAAGGGACATCCACAAAATGTGTAAAAACCAGAAAGGCAAGACAGGCCCTGGAGAACAGAGAGCCTTGTTATGCTGATGGGCGGGATGTAAATTGCCAACTGCCTCACTGGAGGAGTGCATTGTGTTCCCTAAAACAAGTAAACAACAGAGCTACAGAGCCAAGGCCACTTCCAGTCTAGGGAATATACCTGGGGAAAACTGAAAATCAATAAGAAAGTGCCACCTCCAAATTTAGGGCTGCACTGGCTACAAGAACCTCAACTTGGGTACACCTTAAATATCCCAGGAAATATAAAAATGGTTCAAAACATTGTGGTACTTACGTACGATGGAATATCCCTCAGCCATGAAATCAATGTCATAAGACCAGTAGCAGCAAAGTGAGTGGATTCAGGTACGATGATTCTAAGTGAAATAAGTCACACAGAAAAAGAAACTTATCATAAGATATCACTAAGGAAGATCCTGTAAACATGGCTACACGGGAACTGAGTTAGGAAAGAGAACAGAGTCTCACATTTAGAAAACACTCTTATGCCTGCATAAAGGGGAAGGAGAGGTGGGGTGATGCATAAAACCAGAGTTTGATATAAGCACAGGGACCGTTTCAAAAACCAACTTTGGAATTGACAAGACCGACACCTTCCTCAGTGAAAGAGACTCAAAACCCCATATTTCCCACAGAGGAATATATCTGACTAGTAAGAATCTTAAAACCTATGTATTGATATGTCTCCATAAGGGAATCAAGTGTGTCTAGAGTGGCATAAACATGGCAGCGAGAATCAGCTCAAACCCACTATAAAAAGGAATTTCAAAAGCAAAACCAAAAAACAGGGAAATTCTTTACAATTCCTTCAGGGTGTCTGAGGAAACCTGGAAAGACCCTGTCTACAATGACAGCTGGATGTGGCATAAGGCTGGACACTTGGGACTGAGAGGATTGGTGAGATTCGGTGAGCAAATGCAGACCCTTTCAAGCAATAATGCATGGCCCCCATTCCATGGGTCCCAACTCTCCAGGTTCAAGGGAATATTACTATAGCTATAACATGTACAGGAAACCTAGAGAATGTACACACTGTGAATACGAAAGGTTTCTAAAACTCAATGAATAGTCCCTCTCCTGGTGCTCCAGTTTGACTTTCCAACTGCCTTACTATCAATCTCCCAACTTGGAGAGACAGGCCCTTTAACCTCCTGGTTTGCACAGGTTCCCAATTTGGCAGAGGATGGAAGGGACGAGGGAGAACCCATGAGAGAGTAGCTGTTAGGCATTTGGACGGGCACATGTCACTCTAATTTCCCGGCAGGAAGAAGAATTAACCAAAGTCTCAGCCACCCACCGGGAACCAGTATAGGACATGATCCAAAATTTTGGACTTGCGTTCAGCTCACAAAAAACGAGTTGAGAAATGGAGCTCAGGGGCACAGCAATTTACAAACTGGCAGAGTGATAAAGGACAACTATCGTCCAAAAATCTGTTGAGGGAAGTCAACGAGGCGGACTTGAAAGCGAGGCAAAATAGCAGGAAACAGATTTCAAGAGGAACCTTGGAATCGCCTGTAAAGCACAGGAAGAGGGGCACAACTTGGACAATGGTGCACTTGGCCAAAAAGGGCGTATGCGTTTTCTCCTGAATATATTCAGGAGAAAACGCATACGCCCTTTTTGGCCAAGCAAGCAAGCGGGCAATGCAAATCTGCACTACAAAGAAGCATCACTTCCCACCAGTCAAAAGGGACATCCACAAAATGTGTAAAAACCAGAAAGGCAAGACAGGCCCTGGAGAACAGAGAGCCTTGTTATGCTGATGGGCGGGATGTAAATTGCCAACTGCCTCACTGGAGGAGTGCATTGTGTTCCCTAAAACAAGTAAACAACAGAGCTACAGAGCCAAGGCCACTTCCAGTCTAGGGAATATACCTGGGGAAAACTGAAAATCAATAAGAAAGTGCCACCTCCAAATTTAGGGCTGCACTGGCTACAAGAACCTCAACTTGGGTACACCTTAAATATCCCAGGAAATATAAAAATGGTTCAAAACATTGTGGTACTTACGTACGATGGAATATCCCTCAGCCATGAAATCAATGTCATAAGACCAGTAGCAGCAAAGTGAGTGGATTCAGGTACGATGATTCTAAGTGAAATAAGTCACACAGAAAAAGAAACTTATCATAAGATATCACTAAGGAAGATCCTGTAAACATGGCTACACGTGAACTGAGTTAGGAAAGAGAACAGAGTCTCACATTTAGAAAACACTCTTATGCCTGCATAAAGGGGAAGGAGAGGTGGGGTGATGCATAAAACCAGAGTTTGATATAAGCACAGGGACCGTTTCAAAAACCAACTTTGGAATTGACAAGACCGACACCTTCCTTAGTGAAAGAGACTCAAAACCCCATATTTCCCACAGAGGAATATATCTGACTAGTAAGAATCTTAAAACCTATGTATTGATATGTCTCCATAAGGGAATCAAGTGTGTCTAGAGTGTCATAAACATGGAAGCGAGAATCAGCTCAAACCCACTATAAAAAGGAATTTCAAAAGCAAAACCGAAAAACAGGGAAATTCTTTACAATTCCTTCAGGGTGTCTGAGGAAACCTGGAAAGACCCTATCTACAATGACAGCTGGATGTGGCATAAGGCTGGACACTTGGGACTGAGAGGATTGGTGAGATTGGGTGAGCAAATGCAGACCCTTTCAAGCAATAATGCATGGCCCCCATTCCATGGGTCCCAACTCTCCAGGTTCAAGGGAATATTACTACAGCTATAACATGTACAGGAAACCTAGAGAATGGACACACTGTGAATACGAAAGGTTTCTAAAACTCAACGAATAGTCCCTCTCCTGGTGCTCCAGTTTGACTTTCCAACTGCCTTACTATCAATCTCCCAACTTGGAGAGACAGGCCCTTTAACCTCCTGGTTTGCACAGGTTCCCAATTTGGCAGAGGATGGAAGGGACGAGGGAGAACCCATGAGAGAGTAGCTGTTAGGCATTTGGACGGGCACATGTCACTCTAATTTCCCGGCAGGAAGAAGAATTAACCAATGTCTCAGCCACCCACCGGGAACCAGTAGAGGACATGATCCAAAATTTTGGACTTGCGTTCAGCTCACAAAAAACGAGTTGAGAAATGGAGCTCAGGGGCACAGCAATTCACAAACTGGCAGAGTGATAAAGGACAACTATGGTCCAAAAATCTGTTGAGGGAAGTCAACGAGGCGGACTTGAAAGCGAGGCAAAATAGCAGGAAACAGATTTCAAGAGGAACCTTGGAATCGCCTGTAAAGCACAGGAAGAGGGGCACAACTTGGACAATGGTGCACTTGGCCAAAAAGGGCGTATGCGTTTTCTCCTGAATATATTCAGGAGAAAACGCATACGGCCTTTTTGGCCATGCAAGCAAGCGGGCAATGCAAATCTGCACTACAAAGAAGCATCACTTCCCACCAGTCAAAAGGGACATCCACAAAATGTGTAAAAACCAGAAAGGCAAGACAGGCCCTGGAGAACAGAGAGCCTTGTTATGCTGATGGGCGGGATGTAAATTGCCAACTGCCTCACTGGAGGAGTGCATTGTGTTCCCTAAAACAAGTAAACAACAGAGCTACAGAGCCAAGGCCACTTCCAGTCTAGGGAATATACCTGGGGAAAACTGAAAATCAATAAGAAAGTGCCACCTCCAAATTTAGGGCTGCACTGGCTACAAGAACCTCAACTTGGGTACACCTTAAATATCCCAGGAAATATAAAAATGGTTCAAAACATTGTGGTACTTACGTACGATGGAATATCCCTCAGCCATGAAATCAATGTCATAAGACCAGTAGCAGCAAAGTGAGTGGATTCAGGTACGATGATTCTAAGTGAAATAAGTCACACAGAAAAAGAAACTTATCATAAGATATCACTAAGGAAGATCCTGTAAACATGGCTACACGTGAACTGAGTTAGGAAAGAGAACAGAGTCTCACATTTAGAAAACACTCTTATGCCTGCATAAAGGGGAAGGAGAGGTGGGGTGATGCATAAAACCAGAGTTTGATATAAGCACAGGGACCGTTTCAAAAACCAACTTTGGAATTGACAAGACCGACACCTTCCTCAGTGAAAGAGACTCAAAACCCCATATTTCCCACAGAGGAATATATCTGACTAGTAAGAATCTTAAAACCTATGTATTGATATGTCTCCATAAGGGAATCAAGTGTGTCTAGAGTGGCATAAACATGGCAGCGAGAATCAGCTCAAACCCACTATAAAAAGGAATTTCAAAAGCAAAACCAAAAAACAGGGAAATTCTTTACAATTCCTTCAGGGTGTCTGAGGAAACCTGGAAAGACCCTGTCTACAATGACAGCTGGATGTGGCATAAGGCTGGACACTTGGGACTGAGAGGATTGGTGAGATTGGGTGAGCAAATGCAGACCCTTTCAAGCAATAATGCATGGCCCCCATTCCATGGGTCCCAACTCTCCAGGTTCAAGGGAATATTACTACAGCTATAACATGTACAGGAAACCTAGAGAATGTACACATTGTGAATACAAAAGGTTTCTAAAACTCAATGAATAGTCCCTCTCCTGGTGCTCCAGTTTGACTTTCCAACTGCCTTACTATCAATCTCCCAACTTGGAGAGACAGGCCCTTTAACCTCCTGGTTTGCACAGGTTCCCAATTTGGCAGAGGATGGAAGGGACGAGGGAGAACCCATGAGAGAGTAGCTGTTAGGCATTTGGACGGGCACATGTCACTCTAATTTCCCGGCAGGAAGAAGAATTAACCAAAGTCTCAGCCACCCACCGGGAACCAGTATAGGACATGATCCAAAATTTTGGACTTGCGTTCAGCTCACAAAAAACGAGTTGAGAAATGGAGCTCAGGGGCACAGCAATTTACAAACTGGCAGAGTGATAAAGGACAACTATCGTCCAAAAATCTGTTGAGGGAAGTCAACGAGGCGGACTTGAAAGCGAGGCAAAATAGCAGGAAACAGATTTCAAGAGGAACCTTGGAATCGCCTGTAAAGCACAGGAAGAGGGGCACAACTTGGACAATGGTGCACTTGGCCAAAAAGGGCGTATGCGTTTTCTCCTGAATATATTCAGGAGAAAACGCATACGCCCTTTTTGGCCAAGCAAGCAAGCGGGCAATTCAAATCTGCACTACAAAGAAGTATCACTTCCCACCAGTCAAAAGGGACATCCACAAAATGTGTAAAAACCAGAAAGGCAAGACAGGCCCTGGAGAACAGAGAGCCTTGTTATGCTGATGGGCGGGATGTAAATTGCCAACTGCCTCACTGGAGGAGTGCATTGTGTTCCCTAAAACAAGTAAACAACAGAGCTACAGAGCCAAGGCCACTTCCAGTCTAGGGAATATACCTGGGGAAAACTGAATATCAATAAGAAAGTGCCACCTCCAAATTTAGGGCTGCACTGGCTACAAGAACCTCAACTTGGGTACACCTTAAATATCCCAGGAAATATAAAAATGGTTCAAAACATTGTGGTACTTACGTACGATGGAATATCCCTCAGCCATGAAATCAATGTCATAAGACCAGTAGCAGCAAAGTGAGTGGATTCAGGTACGATGATTCTAAGTGAAATAAGTCACACAGAAAAAGAAACTTATCATAAGATATCACTAAGGAAGATCCTGTAAACATGGCTACACGTGAACTGAGTTAGGAAAGAGAACAGAGTCTCACATTTAGAAAACACTCTTATGCCTGCATAAAGGGGAAGGAGAGGTGGGGTGATGCATAAAACCAGAGTTTGATATAAGCACAGGGACCGTTTCAAAAACCAACTTTGGAATTGACAAGACCGACACCTTCCTCAGTGAAAGAGACTCAAAACCCCATATTTCCCACAGAGGAATATATCTGACTAGTAAGAATCTTAAAACCTATGTATTGATATGTCTCCATAAGGGAATCAAGTGTGTCTAGAGTGGCATAAACATGGCAGCGAGAATCAGCTCAAACCCACTATAAAAAGGAATTTCAAAAGCAAAACCAAAAAACAGGGAAATTCTTTACAATTCCTTCAGGGTGTCTGAGGAAACCTGGAAAGACCCTGTCTACAATGACAGCTGGATGTGGCATAAGGCTGGACACTTGGGACTGAGAGGATTGGTGAGATTGGGTGAGCAAATGCAGACCCTTTCAAGCAATAATGCATGGCCCCCATTCCATGGGTCCCAACTCTCCAGGTTCAAGGGAATATTACTACAGCTATAACATGTACAGGAAACCTAGAGAATGGACACACTGTGAATACGAAAGGTTTCTAAAACTCAACGAATAGTCCCTCTCCTGGTGCTCCAGTTTGACTTTCCAACTGCCTTACTATCAATCTCCCAACTTGGAGAGACAGGCCCTTTAACCTCCTGGTTTGCACAGGTTCCCAATTTGGCAGAGGATGGAAGGGACGAGGGAGAACCCATGAGAGAGTAGCTGTTAGGCATTTGGACGGGCACATGTCAATCTAATTTCCCGGCAGGAAGAAGAATTAACCAAAGTCTCAGCCACCCACCGGGAACCAGTATAGGACATGATCCAAAATTTTGGACTTGCGTTCAGCTCACAAAAAACGAGTTGAGAAATGGAGCTCAGGGGCACAGCAATTCACAAACTGGCAGAGTGATAAAGGACAACTATCGTCCAAAAATCTGTTGAGGGAAGTCAACGAGGCGGACTTGAAAGTGAGGCAAAATAGCAGGAAACAGATTTCAAGAGGTACGTTGGAATCGCCTGTAAAGCACAGGAAGAGGGGCACAACTTGGACAATGGTGCACTTGGCCAAAAAGGGCGTATGCGTTTTCTCCTGAATATATTCAGGAGAAAACGCATACGCCCTTTTTGGCCAAGCAAGCAAGCGGGCAATGCAAATCTGCACTACAAAGAAGTATCACTTCCCACCAGTCAAAAGGGACATCCACAAAATGTGTAAAAACCAGAAAGGCAAGACAGGCCCTGGAGAACTGGGAGCCTTGTTATGCTGATGGGCGGGATGTAAATTGCCAACTGCCTCACTGGAGGAGTGCATTGTGTTCCCTAAAACAAGTAAACAACAGAGCTACAGAGCCAAGGCCACTTCCAGTCTAGGGAATATACCTGGGGAAAACTGAAAATCAATAAGAAAGAGCCACCTCCAAATTTAGGGCTGCACTGACTACAAGAACCTCAACTTGGGTACACCTTAAATATCCCAGGAAATATAAAAATGGTTCAAAACATTGTGGTACTTACGTACGATGGAATATCCCTCAGCCATGAAATCAATGTCATAAGACCAGTAGCAGCAAAGTGAGTGGATTCAGGTACGATGATTCTAAGTGAAATAAGTCACACAGAAAAAGAAACTTATCATAAGATATCACTTATGAAGATCCTGTAAACATGGCTACACGTGAACTGAGTTAGGAAAGAGAACAGAGTCTCACATTTAGAAAACACGCTTATGCCTGCATAAAGGGGAAGGAGAGGTGGGGTGATGCATAAAACCAGAGTTTGATCTAAGCACAGGGACCGTTTCATAAACCAACTTTGGAATTGACCAGACCGACACCTTCCTCAGTGAAAGAGACTCAAAACCCCATATTTCCCACAGAGGAATATATCTGACTAGTAAGAATCTTAAAACCTATGTATTGATATGTCTCCATAAGGGCATCAAGTGTGTCTAGAGTGGCATAAACATGGCAGCGAGAATCAGCTCAAATCCACTATAAAAAGGAATTTCAAAAGCAAAACCAAAAAACAGGGAAATTCTTTACAATTCCTTCAGGGTGTCTGAGGAAACCTGGAAAGACCCTGTCTACAATGGCAGCTGGATATGGCATAAGGCTGGACACTTGGGACTGAGAGGATTGGTGAGATTGGGTGAGCAAATGCAGACCCTTTCAAGCAATAATGCATGGCCCCCATTCCATGGGTCCAAACTCTCCATGTTCAAGGGAATATTACTACAGCTATAACATGTACAGGAAACCTAGAGAATGGACACACTGTGAATACGAAAGGTTTCTAAAACTCAACGAATAGTCCCTCTCCTGGTGCTCCAGTTTGACTTTCCAACTGCCTTACTATCAATCTCCCAACTTGGAGAGACAGGCCCTTTAACCTCCTGGTTTGCACAGGTTCCCAATTTGGCAGAGGATGGAAGGGACGAGGGAGAACCCATGAGAGAGTAGCTGTTAGGCATTTGGACGGGCACATGTCAATCTAATTTCCCGGCAGGAAGAAGAATTAACCAAAGTCTCAGCCACCCACCGGGAACCAGTATAGGACATGATCCAAAATTTTGGACTTGCGTTCAGCTCACAAAAAACGAGTTGAGAAATGGAGCTCAGGGGCACAGCAATTCACAAACTGGCAGAGTGATAAAGGACAACTATCGTCCAAAAATCTGTTGAGGGAAGTCAACGAGGCAGACTTGAAAGCGAGGCAAAATAGCAGGAAACAGATTTCAAGAGGTACGTTGGAATCGCCTGTAAAGCACAGGAAGAGGGGCACAACTTGGACAATGGTGCACTTGGCCAAAAAGGGCGTATGCGTTTTCTCCTGAATATATTCAGGAGAAAACGCATACGCCCTTTTTGGCCAAGCAAGCAAGCGGGCAATGCAACTCTGCACTACAAAGAAGTATCACTTCCCACCGGTCAAAAGGGACATCCACAAAATGTGTAAAAACCAGAAAGGCAAGACAGGCACTGGAGAACAGGGAGCCTTGTTATGCTGATGGGCGGGATGTAAATTGCCAACTGCCTCACTGGAGGAGTGCATTGTGTTCCCTAAAACAAGTAAACAACAGAGCTACAGAGCCAAGGCCACTTCCAGTCTAGGGAATATACCTTGGGAAAACTGAAAATCAATAAGAAAGAGCCACCTCCAAATTTAGGGCTGCACTGACTACAAGAACCTCAACTTGGGTACACCTTAAATATCCCAGGAAATATAAAATGGTTCAAAACATTGTGGTACTTACGTACGATGGAATATCCCTCAGCCATGAAATCAATGTCATAAGACCAGTAGCAGCAAAGTGAGTGGATTCAGGTACGATGATTCTAAGTGAAATAAGTCACACAGAAAAAGAAACTTATCATAAGATATCACTTATGAAGATCCTGTAAACATGGCTACACGTGAACTGAGTTAGGAAAGAGAACAGAGTCTCACATTTAGAAAACACTCTTATGCCTGCATAAAGTGGAAGGAGAGGTGGGGTGATGCATAAAACCAGAGTTTGATATAAGCACAGGGACCGTTTCAAAAACCAACTTTGGAATTGACAAAACCGACACCTTCCTCCGTGAAAGAGACTCAAAACCCCATATTTCCCACAGAGGAATATATCTGACTAGTAAGAATCTTAAAACCTATGTATTGATATGTCTCCATAAGGGAATCAAGTGTGTCTAGAGTGGCATAAACATGGCAGCGAGAATCAGCTCAAACCCACTATAAAAAGGAATTTCAAAAGCAAAACCAAAAAACAGGGAAATTCTTTACAATTCCTTCAGGGTGTCTGAGGAAACCTGGAAAGACCCTGTCTACAATGACAGCTGGATGTGGCATAAGGCTGGACACTTGGGACTGAGAGGATTGGTGAGATTGGGTGAGCAAATGCAGACCCTTTCAAGCAATAATGCATGGCCCCCATTCCATGGGTCCCAACTCTCCATGTTCAAGGGAATATTACTACAGCTATAAAATGTACAGGAAACCTAGAGAATGGACACACTGTGAATACGAAAGGTTTCTAAAACTCAACGAATAGTCCCTCTCCTGGTGCTCCAGTTTGACTTTCCAACTGCCTTACTATCAATCTCCCAACTTGGAGAGACAGGCCCTTTAACCTCCTGGTTTGCACAGGTTCCCAATTTGGCAGAGGATGGAAAGGACGAGGGAGAACCCATGAGAGAGTAGCTGTTAGGCATTTGGACGGGCACATGTCAATCTAATTTCCCGGCAGGAAGAAGAATTAACCAAAGTCTCAGCCACCCACCGGGAACCAGTATAGGACATGATCCAAAATTTTGGACTTGCGTTCAGCTCACAAAAAACGAGTTGAGAAATGGAGCTCAGGGGCACAGCAATTCACAAACTGGCAGAGTGATAAAGGACAACTATCGTCCAAAAATCTGTTGAGGGAAGTCAACGAGGCGGACTTGAAAGTGAGGCAAAATAGCAGGAAACAGATTTCAAGAGGTACGTTGGAATCGCCTGTAAAGCACAGGAAGAGGGGCACAACTTGGACAATGGTGCACTTGGCCAAAAAGGGTGTATGCGTTTTCTCCTGAATATATTCAGGAGAAAACGCCTACGCCCTTTTTGGCCAAGCAAGCAAGCGGGCAATGCAAATCTGCACTACAAAGAAGTATCACTTCCCACCGGTCAAAAGGGACATCCACAAAATGTCTAAAAACCAGAAAGGCAAGACAGGCACTGGAGAACAGGGAGCCTTGTTATGCTGATGGGCGGGATGTAAATTGCCAACTGCCTCACTGGAGGAGTGCATTGTGTTCCCTAAAACAAGTAAACAACAGAGCTACAGAGCCAAGGCCACTTCCAGTCTAGGGAATATACCTTGGGAAAACTGAAAATCAATAAGAAAGAGCCACCTCCAAATTTAGGGCTGCACTGACTACAAGAACCTCAACTTGGGTACACCTTAAATATCCCAGGAAATATAAAATGGTTCAAAACATTGTGGTACTTACGTACGATGGAATATCCCTCAGCCATGAAATCAATGTCATAAGACCAGTAGCAGCAAAGTGAGTGGATTCAGGTACGATGATTCTAAGTGAAATAAGTCACACAGAAAAAGAAACTTATCATAAGATATCACTTATGAAGATCCTGTAAACATGGCTACACGTGAACTGAGTTAGGAAAGAGAACAGAGTCTCACATTTAGAAAACACTCTTATGCCTGCATAAAGTGGAAGGAGAGGTGGGGTGATGCATAAAACCAGAGTTTGATATAAGCACAGGGACCGTTTCAAAAACCAACTTTGGAATTGACAAAACCGACACCTTCCTCCGTGAAAGAGACTCAAAACCCCATATTTCCCACAGAGGAATATATCTGACTAGTAAGAATCTTAAAACCTATGTATTGATATGTCTCCATAAGGGAATCAAGTGTGTCTAGAGTGGCATAAACATGGCAGCGAGAATCAGCTCAAACCCACTATAAAAAGGAATTTCAAAAGCAAAACCAAAAAACAGGGAAATTCTTTACAATTCCTTCAGGGTGTCTGAGGAAACCTGGAAAGACCCTGTCTACAATGACAGCTGGATGTGGCATAAGGCTGGACACTTGGGACTGAGAGGATTGGTGAGATTGGGTGAGCAAAGGCAGACCCTTTCAAGCAATAATGCATGGCCCCCATTCCATGGGTCCCAACTCTCCATGTTCAAGGGAATATTACTACAGCTATAAAATGTACAGGAAACCTAGAGAATGGACACACTGTGAATACGAAAGGTTTCTAAAACTCAACGAATAGTCCCTCTCCTGGTGCTCCAGTTTGACTTTCCAACTGCCTTACTATCAATCTCCCAACTTGGAGAGACAGGCCCTTTAACCTCCTGGTTTGCACAGGTTCCCAATTTGGCAGAGGATGGAAAGGACGAGGGAGAACCCATGAGAGAGTAGCTGTTAGGCATTTGGACGGGCACATGTCAATCTAATTTCCCGGCAGGAAGAAGAATTAACCAAAGTCTCAGCCACCCACCGGGAACCAGTATAGGACATGATCCAAAATTTTGGACTTGCGTTCAGCTCACAAAAAACGAGTTGAGAAATGGAGCTCAGGGGCACAGCAATTCACAAACTGGCAGAGTGATAAAGGACAACTATCGTCCAAAAATCTGTTGAGGGAAGTCAACGAGGCGGACTTGAAAGTGAGGCAAAATAGCAGGAAACAGATTTCAAGAGGTACGTTGGAATCGCCTGTAAAGCACAGGAAGAGGGGCACAACTTGGACAATGGTGCACTTGGCCAAAAAGGGCGTATGCGTTTTCTCCTGAATATATTCAGGAGAAAACGCCTACGCCCTTTTTGGCCAAGCAAGCAAGCGGGCAATGCAAATCTGCACTACAAAGAAGTATCACTTCCCACCGGTCAAAAGGGACATCCACAAAATGTGTAAAAACCAGAAAGGCAAGACAGGCCCTGGAGAACAGGGAGCCTTGTTATGCTGATGGGCGGGATGTAAATTGCCAACTGCCTCACTGGAGGAGTGCATTGTGTTCCCTAAAACAAGTAAACAACAGAGCTACAGAGCCAAGGCCACTTCCAGTCTAGGGAATATACCTTGGGAAAACTGAAAATCAATAAGAAAGAGCCACCTCCAAATTTAGGGCTGCACTGGCTACAAGAACCTCAACTTGGGTACACCTTAAATATCCCAGGAAATATAAAAATGGTTGAAAACATTGTGGTACTTACGTACGATGGAATATCCCTCAGCCATGAAATCAATGTCATAAGACCAGTAGCAGCAAAGTGAGTGGATTCAGGTACGATGATTCTAAGTGAAATAAGTCACACAGAAAAAGAAACTTATCATAACATATCACTAAGGAAGATCCTGTAAACATGGCTACACGTGAACTGAGTTAGGAAAGAGAACAGAGTCTCACATTTAGAAAACACTCTTATGCCTGCATAAAGGGGAAGGAGAGGTGGGGTGATGCATAAAACCAGAGTTTGATATAAGCACAGGGACCATTTCAAAAACCAACTTTGGAATTGACAAGACCGACACCTTCCTTAGTGAAAGAGACTCAAAACCCCATATTTCCCACAGAGGAATATATCTGACTAGTAAGAATCTTAAAACCTATGTATTGATATGTCTCCATAAGGGAATCAAGTGTGTCTAGAGTGGCATAAACATGGAAGCGAGAATCAGCTCAAACCCACTATAAAAAGGAATTTCAAAAGCAAAACCAAAAAACAGGGAAATTCTTTACAATTCCTTCAGGGTGTCTGAGGAAACCTGGAAAGACCCTATCTACAATGACAGCTGGATGTGGCATAAGGCTGGATACTTGGGACTGAGAGGATTGGTGAGATTGGGTGAGCAAATGCAGACCCTTTCAAGCAATAATGCATGGCCCCCATTCAATGGGTCCCAACTCTCCATGTTCAAGGGAATATTACTACAGCTATAACATGTACAGGAAACCTAGAGAATGGACACACTGTGAATACGAAAGGTTTCTAAAACTCAACGAATAGTCCCTCTCCTGGTGCTCCAGTTTGACTTTCCAACTGCCTTACTATCAATCTCCCAACTTGGAGAGACAGGCCCTTTAACCTCCTGGTTTGCACAGGTTCCCAATTTGGCAGAGGATGGAAGGGACGAGGGAGAACCCATGAGAGAGTAGCTGTTAGGCATTTGGACGGGCACATGTCACTCTAATTTCCCGGCAGGAAGAAGAATTAACCAAAGTCTCAGCCACCCACCGGGAACCAGTAGAGGACATGATCCAAAATATTGGACTTGCATTCAGCTCACAAAAAACGAGTTGAGAAATGGAGCTCAGGGTCACAGCAATTCACAAACTGGCAGAGTGATAAAGGACAACTATCGTCCAAAAATCTGTTGAGGGAAGTCAACGAGGCGGACTTGAAAGCGAGGCAAAATAGCAGGAAACAGATTTCAAGAGGAACCTTGGAATCGCCTGTAAAGCACAGGAAGAGGGGTACAACTTGGACAATGGTGCACTTGGCCAAAAAGGGCGTATGCGTTTTCTCCTGAATATATTCAGGAGAAAACGCATACGCCCTTTTTGGCCAAGCAAGCAAGCGGGCAATGCAAATCTGCACTACAAAGAAGTATCACTTCCCACCAGTCAAAAGGGACATCCACAAAATGTGTAAAAACCAGAAAGGCAAGACAGGCCCTGGAGAACAGAGAGCCTTGTTATGCTGATGGGCGGGATGTAAATTGCCAACTGCCTCACTGGAGGAGTGCATTGTGTTCCCTAAAACAAGTAAACAACAGAGCTACAGAGCCAAGGCCACTTCCAGTCTAGGGAATATACCTGGGGAAAACTGAAAATCAATAAGAAAGTGCCACCTCCAAATTTAGGGCTGCACTGGCTACAAGAACCTCAACTTGGGTACACCTTAAATATCCCAGGAAATATAAAAATGGTTCAAAACATTGTGGTACTTTCGTACGATGGAATATCCCTCAGCCATGAAATCAATGTCATAAGACCAGTAGCAGCAAAGTGAGTGGATTCAGGTACGATGATTCTAAGTGAAATAAGTCACACAGAAAAAGAAACTTATCATAAGATATCACTTATGAAGATCCTGTAAACATGGCTACACGTGAACTGAGTTAGGAAAGAGAACAGAGTCTCACATTTAGAAAACACTCTTATGCCTGCATAAAGGGGAAGGAGAGGTGGGGTGATGCATAAAACCAGAGTTTGATATAAGCACAGGGACCGTTTCAAAAACCAACTTTGGAATTGACAAGACCGACACCTTCCTCAGTGAAAGAGACTCAAAACCCCATATTTCCCACAGAGGAATATATCTGACTAGTAAGAATCTTAAAACCTATGTATTGATATGTCTCCATAAGGGAATCAAGTGTGTCTAGACTGGCATAAACATGGCAGCGAGAATCAGCTCAAACCCACTATAAAAAGGAATTTCAAAAGCAAAACCAAAAAACAGGGAAATTCTTTACAATTCCTTCAGGGTGTCTGAGGAAACCTGGAAAGACCCTGTCTACAATGACAGCTGGATGTGGCATAAGGCTGGACACTTGGGACTGAGAGGATTGGTGAGATTGGGTGAGCAAATGCAGACCCTTTCAAGCAATAATGCATGGCCCCCATTCCATGGGTCCCAACTCTCCAGGTTCAAGGGAATATTACTACAGCTATAACATGTACAGGAAACCTAGAGAATGGACACACTGTGAATACGAAAGGTTTCTAAAACTCAACGAATAGTCCCTCTCCTGGTGCTCCAGTTTGACTTTCCAACTGCCTTACTATCAATCTCCCAACTTGGAGAGACAGGCCCTTTAAGCTCCTGGTTTGCACAGGTTCCCAATTTGGCAGAGGATGGAAGGGACGAGGGAGAACCCATGAGAGAGTAGCTGTTAGGCATTTGGACGGGCACATGTCAATCTAATTTCCCGGCAGGAAGAAGAATTAACCAAAGTCTCAGCCACCCACCGGGAACCAGTATAGGACATGATCCAAAATTTTGGACTTGCGTTCAGCTCACAAAAAACGAGTTGAGAAATGGAGCTCAGGGGCACAGCAATTCACAAACTGGCAGAGTGATAAAGGACAACTATCGTCCAAAAATCTGTTGAGGGAAGTCAACGAGGCGGACTTGAAAGCGAAGCAAAATAGCAGGAAACAGATTTCAAGAGGTACGTTGGAATCGCCTGTAAAGCACAGGAAGAGGGACACAACTTGGACAATGGTGCACTTGGCCAAAAAGGGCGTATGCGTTTTCTCCTGAATATATTCAGGAGAAAACGCATACGCCCTTTTTGGCCAAGCAAGCAAGCGGGCAATGCAAATCTGCACTACAAAGAAGTATCACTTCCCACCAGTCAAAAGGGACATCCACAAAATGTGTAAAAACCAGAAAGGCAAGACAGGCCCTGGAGAACAGGGAGCCTTGTTATGCTGATGGGCGGGATGTAAATTGCCAACTGCCTCACTGGAGGAGTGCATTGTGTTCCCTAAAAGAAGTAAACAACAGAGCTACAGAGCCAAGGCCACTTCCAGTCTAGGGAATATACCTTGGGAAAACTGAAAATCAATAAGAAAGAGCCACCTCCAAATTTAGGGCTGCACTGACTACAAGAACCTCAACTTGGGTACACCTTAAATATCCCAGGAAATATAAAAATGGTTCAAAACATTGTGGTACTTACGTATGATGGAATATCCCTCAGCGATGAAATCAATGTCATAAGACCAGTAGCAGCAAAGTGAGTGGATTCAGGTACGATGATTCTAAGTGAAATAAGTCACACAGAAAAAGAAACTTATCATAAGATATCACTAAGGAAGATCCTGTAAACATGGCTACACGTGAACTGAGTTAGGAAAGAGAACAGAGTCTCACATTTAGAAAACACTCTTATGCCTGCATAAAGGGGAAGGAGAGGTGGGGTGATGCATAAAACCAGAGTTTGATATAAGCACAGGGACCGTTTCAAAAACCAACTTTGGAATTGACAAGACCGACACCTTCCTCAGTGAAAGAGACTCAAAACCCCATATTTCCCACAGAGGAATATATCTGACTAGTAAGAATCTTAAAACCTATGTATTGATATGTCTCCATAAGGGAATCAAGTGTGTCTAGAGTGGCATAAACATGGAAGCGAGAATCAGCTCAAACCCACTATAAAAAGGAATTTCAAAAGCAAAACCAAAAAACAGGGAAATTCTTTACAATTCCTTCAGGGTGTCTGAGGAAACCTGGAAAGACCCTATCTACAATGACAGCTGGATGTGGCATAAGGCTGGACACTTGGGACTGAGAGGATTGGTGAGATTGGGTGAGCAAATGCAGACCCTTTCAAGCAATAATGCATGGCCCCCATTCCATGGGTCCCAACTCTCCATGTTCAAGGGAATATTACTACAGCTATAACATGTACAGGAAACCTAGAGAATGGACACACTGTGAATACGAAAGGTTTCTAAAACTCAACGAATAGTCCCTCTCCTGGTGCTCCAGTTTGACTTTCCAACTGCCTTACTATCAATCTCCCAACTTGGAGAGACAGGCCCTTTAACCTCCTGGTTTGCACATGTTCCCAATTTGGCAGAGGATGGAAGGGACGAGGGAGAACCCATGAGAGAGTAGCTGTTAGGCATTTGGACGGGCACATGTCACTCTAATTTCCCGGCAGGAAGAAGAATTAACCAATGTCTCAGCCACCCACCGGGAACCAGTAGAGGACATGATCCAAAATTTTGGACTTGCGTTCAGCTCACAAAAAACGAGTTGAGAAATGGAGCTCAGGGGCACAGCAATTCACAAACTGGCAGAGTGATAAAGGACAACTATCGTCCAAAAATCTGTTGAGGGAAGTCAACGAGGCGGACTTGAAAGCGAGGCAAAATAGCAGGAAACAGATTTCAAGAGGAACCTTGGAATCGCCTGTAAAGCACAGGAAGAGGGGCACAACTTGGACAATGGTGCACTTGGCCAAAAAGGGCGTATGCGTTTTCTCCTGAATATATTCAGGAGAAAACGCATACGCCCTTTTTGGCCAAGCAAGCAAGCGGGCAATGCAAATCTGCACTACAAAGAAGCATCACTTCCCACCAGTCAAAAGGGACATCCACAAAATGTGTAAAAACCAGAAAGGCAAGATAGGCCCTGGAGAACAGAGAGCCTTTTTATGCTGATGGGCAGGATGTAAATTGCCAACTGCCTCACTGGAGGAGTGCATTGTGTTCCCTAAAACAAGTAAACAACAGAGCTACAGAGCCAAGGCCACTTCCAGTCTAGGGAATATACCTTGGGAAAACTGAAAATCAATAAGAAAGAGCCACCTCCAAATTTAGGGCTGCACTGACTACAAGAACCTCAACTTGGGTACACCTTAAATATCCCAGGAAATATAAAAATGGTTCAAAACATTGTGGTACTTACGTATGATGGAATATCCCTCAGCGATGAAATCAATGTCATAAGACCAGTAGCAGCAAAGTGAGTGGATTCAGGTACGATGATTCTAAGTGAAATAAGTCACACAGAAAAAGAAACTTATCATAAGATATCACTAAGGAAGATCCTGTAAACATGGCTACACGTGAACTGAGTTAGGAAAGAGAACAGAGTCTCACATTTAGAAAACACTCTTATGCCTGCATAAAGGGGAAGGAGAGGTGGGGTGATGCATAAAACCAGAGTTTGATATAAGCACAGGGACCGTTTCAAAAACCAACTTTGGAATTGACAAGACCGACACCTTCCTCAGTGAAAGAGACTCAAAACCCCATATTTCCCACAGAGGAATATATCTGACTAGTAAGAATCTTAAAACCTATGTATTGATATGTCTCCATAAGGGAATCAAGTGTGTCTAGAGTGGCATAAACATGGAAGCGAGAATCAGCTCAAACCCACTATAAAAAGGAATTTCAAAAGCAAAACCAAAAAACAGGGAAATTCTTTACAATTCCTTCAGGGTGTCTGAGGAAACCTGGAAAGACCCTATCTACAATGACAGCTGGATGTGGCATAAGGCTGGACACTTGGGACTGAGAGGATTGGTGAGATTGGGTGAGCAAATGCAGACCCTTTCAAGCAATAATGCATGGCCCCCATTCCATGGGTCCCAACTCTCCATGTTCAAGGGAATATTACTACAGCTATAACATGTACAGGAAACCTAGAGAATGGACACACTGTGAATACGAAAGGTTTTTAAAACTCAACGAATAGTCCCTCTCCTGGTGCTCCAGTTTGACTTTCCAACTGCCTTACTATCAATCTCCCAACTTGGAGAGACAGGCCCTTTAACCTCCTGGTTTGCACAGGTTCCCAATTTGGCAGAGGATGGAAGGGACGAGGGAGAACCCATGAGAGAGTAGCTGTTAGGCATTTGGACGGGCACATGTCACTCTAATTTCCCGGCAGGAAGAAGAATTAACCAATGTCTCAGCCACCCACCGGGAACCAGTAGAGGACATGATCCAAAATTTTGGACTTGCGTTCAGCTCACAAAAAACGAGTTGAGAAATGGAGCTCAGGGGCACAGCAATTCACAAACTGGCAGAGTGATAAAGGACAACTATCGTCCAAAAATCTGTTGAGGGAAGTCAACGAGGCGGACTTGAAAGCGAGGCAAAATAGCAGGAAACAGATTTCAAGAGGAACCTTGGAATCGCCTGTAAAGCACAGGAAGAGGGGCACAACTTGGACAATGGTGCACTTGGCCAAAAAGGGCGTATGCGTTTTCTCCTGAATATATTCAGGAGAAAACGCATACGCCCTTTTTGGCCAAGCAAGCAAGCGGGCAATGCAAATCTGCACTACAAAGAAGCATCACTTCCCACCAGTCAAAAGGGACATCCACAAAATGTGTAAAAACCAGAAAGGCAAGACAGGCCCTGGAGAACAGAGAGCCTTTTTATGCTGATGGGCAGGATGTAAATTGCCAACTGCCTCACTGGAGGAGTGCATTGTGTTCCCTAAAACAAGTAAACAACAGAGCTACAGAGCCAAGGCCACTTCCAGTCTAGGGAATATACCTGGGGAAAACTGAAAATCAATAAGAAAGTGCCACCTCCAAATTTAGGGCTGCACTGGCTACAAGAACCTCAACTTGGGTACACCTTAAATATCCCAGGAAATATAAAAATGGTTCAAAACATTGTGGTACTTACGTACGATGGAATATCCCTCAGCCATGAAATCAATGTCATAAGACCAGTAGCAGCAAAGTGAGTGGATTCAGGTACGATGATTCTAAGTGAAATAAGTCACACAGAAAAAGAAACTTATCATAAGATATCACTAAGGAAGATCCTGTAAACATGGCTACACGTGAACTGAGTTAGGAAAGAGAACAGAGTCTCACATTTAGAAAACACTCTTATGCCTGCATAAAGGGGAAGGAGAGGTGGGGTGATGCATAAAACCAGAGTTTGATATAAGCACAGGGACCGTTTCAAAAACCAACTTTGGAATTGACAAGACCGACACCTTCCTTAGTGAAAGAGACTCAAAACCCCATATTTCCCACAGAGGAATATATCTGACTAGTAAGAATCTTAAAACCTATGTATTGATATGTCTCCATAAGGGAATCAAGTGTGTCTAGAGTGGCATAAACATGGAAGCGAGAATCAGCTCAAACCCACTATAAAAAGGAATTTCAAAAGCAAAACCAAAAAACAGGGAAATTCTTTACAATTCCTTCAGGGTGTCTGAGGAAACCTGGAAAGACCCTATCTACAATGACAGCTGGATGTGGCATAAGGCTGGACACTTGGGACTGAGAGGATTGGTGAGATTGGGTGAGCAAATGCAGACCCTTTCAAGCAATAATGCATGACCCCCATTCCATGGGTCCCAACTCTCCATGTTCAAGGGAATATTACTACAGCTATAACATGTACAGGAAACCTAGAGAATGGACACACTGTGAATACGAAAGGTTTCTAAAACTCAACGAATAGTCCCTCTCCTGGTGCTCCAGTTTGACTTTCCAACTGCCTTACTATCAATCTCCCAACTTGGAGAGACAGGCCCTTTAACCTCCTGGTTTGCACAGGTTCCCAATTTGGCAGAGGATGGAAGGGACGAGGGAGAACCCATGAGAGAGTAGCTGTTAGGCATTTGGACGGGCACATGTCACTCTAATTTCCCGGCAGGAAGAAGAATTAACCAATGTCTCAGCCACCCACCGGGAACCAGTAGAGGACATGATCCAAAATTTTGGACTTGCGTTCAGCTCACAAAAAACGAGTTGAGAAATGGAGCTCAGGGGCACAGCAATTCACAAACTGGCAGAGTGATAAAGGACAACTATGGTCCAAAAATCTGTTGAGGGAAGTCAACGAGGCGGACTTGAAAGCGAGGCAAAATCGCAGGAAACAGATTTCAAGAGGAAACTTGGAATCGCCTGTAAAGCACAGGAAGAGGGGCACAACTTGGACAATGGTGCACTTGGCCAAAAAGGGCGTATGCGTTTTCTCCTGAATATATTCAGGAGAAAACGCATACGCCCTTTTTGGCCAAGCAAGCAAGCGGGCAATGCAAATCTGCACTACAAAGAAGCATCACTTCCCACCAGTCAAAAGGGACATCCACAAAATGTGTAAAAACCAGAAAGGCAAGACAGGCCCTGGAGAACAGAGAGCCTTGTTATGCTGATGGGCGGGATGTAAATTGCCAACTGCCTCACTGGAGGAGTGCATTGTGTTCCCTAAAACAAGTAAACAACAGAGCTACAGAGCCAAGGCCACTTCCAGTCTAGGGAATATACCTGGGGAAAACTGAAAATCAATAAGAAAGTGCCACCTCCAAATTTAGGGCTGCACTGGCTACAAGAACCTCAACTTGGGTACACCTTAAATATCCCAGGAAATATAAAAATGGTTCAAAACATTGTGGTACTTACGTACGATGGAATATCCCTCAGCCATGAAATCAATGTCATAAGACCAGTAGCAGCAAAGTGAGTGGATTCAGGTACGATGATTCTAAGTGAAATAAGTCACACAGAAAAAGAAACTTATCATAAGATATCACTAAGGAAGATCCTGTAAACATGGCTACACGTGAACTGAGTTAGGAAAGAGAACAGAGTCTCACATTTAGAAAACACTCTTATGCCTGCATAAAGGGGAAGGAGAGGTGGGGTGATGCATAAAACCAGAGTTTGATATAAGCACAGGGACCGTTTCAAAAACCAACTTTGGAATTGACAAGACCGACACCTTCCTCAGTGAAAGAGACTCAAAACCCCATATTTCCCACAGAGGAATATATCTGACTAGTAAGAATCTTAAAACCTATGTATTGATATGTCTCCATAAGGGAATCAAGTGTGTCTAGAGTGGCATAAACATGGCAGCGAGAATCAGCTCAAACCCACTATAAAAAGGAATTTCAAAAGCAAAACCAAAAAACAGGGAAATTCTTTACAATTCCTTCAGGGTGTCTGAGGAAACCTGGAAAGACCCTGTCTACAATGACAGCTGGATGTGGCATAAGGCTGGACACTTGGGACTGAGAGGATTGGTGAGATTGGGTGAGCAAATGCAGACCCTTTCAAGCAATAATGCATGGCCCCCATTCAATGGGTCCCAACTCTCCAGGTTCAAGGGAATATTACTACAGCTATAACATGTACAGGAAACCTAGAGAATGTACACACTGTGAATACGAAAGGTTTCTAAAACTCAATGAATAGTCCCTCTCCTGGTGCTCCAGTTTGACTTTCCAACTGCCTTACTATCAATCTCCCAACTTGGAGAGACAGGCCCTTTAACCTCCTGGTTTGCACAGGTTCCCAATTTGGCAGAGGATGGAAGGGACGAGGGAGAACCCATGAGAGAGTAGCTGTTAGGCATTTGGACGGGCACATGTCACTCTAATTTCCCGGCAGGAAGAAGAATTAACCAAAGTCTCAGCCACCCACCGGGAACCAGTATAGGACATGATCCAAAATTTTGGACTTGCGTTCAGCTCACAAAAAACGAGTTGAGAAATGGAGCTCAGGGGCACAGCAATTTACAAACTGGCAGAGTGATAAAGGACAACTATCGTCCAAAAATCTGTTGAGGGAAGTCAACGAGGCGGACTTGAAAGCGAGGCAAAATAGCAGGAAACAGAATTCAAGAGGAACCTTGGAATCGCCTGTAAAGCACAGGAAGAGGGGCACAACTTGGACAATGGTGCACTTGGCCAAAAAGGGCGTATGCGTTTTCTCCTGAATATATTCAGGAGAAAACGCATACGCCCTTTTTGGCCAAGCAAGCAAGCGGGCAATGCAAATCTGCACTACAAAGAAGTATCACTTCCCACCAGTCAAAAGGGACATCCACAAAATGTGTAAAAACCAGAAAGGCAAGACAGGCCCTGGAGAACAGAGAGCCTTGTTATGCTGATGGGCGGGATGTAAATTGCCAACTGCCTCACTGGAGGAGTGCATTGTGTTCCCTAAAACAAGTAAACAACAGAGCTACAGAGCCAAGGCCACTTCCAGTCTAGGGAATATACCTGGGGAAAACTGAAAATCAATAAGAAAGTGCCACCTCCAAATTTAGGGCTGCACTGGCTACAAGAACCTCAACTTGGGTACACCTTAAATATCCCAGGAAATATAAAAATGGTTCAAAACATTGTGGTACTTACGTACGATGGAATATCCCTCAGCCATGAAATCAATGTCATAAGACCAGTAGCAGCAAAGTGAGTGGATTCAGGTACGATGATTCTAAGTGAAATAAGTCACACAGAAAAAGAAACTTATCATAAGATATCACTAAGGAAGATCCTGTAAACATGGCTACACGTGAACTGAGTTAGGAAAGAGAACAGAGTCTCACATTTAGAAAACACTCTTATGCCTGCATAAAGGGGAAGGAGAGGTGGGGTGATGCATAAAACCAGAGTTTGATATAAGCACAGGGACCGTTTCAAAAACCAACTTTGGAATTGACAAGACCGACACCTTCCTCAGTGAAAGAGACTCAAAACCCCATATTTCCCACAGAGGAATATATCTGACTAGTAAGAATCTTAAAACCTATGTATTGATATGTCTCCATAAGGGAATCAAGTGTGTCTAGAGTGGCATAAACATGGCAGCGAGAATCAGCTCAAACCCACTATAAAAAGGAATTTCAAAAGCAAAACCAAAAAACAGGGAAATTCTTTACAATTCCTTCAGGGTGTCTGAGGAAACCTGGAAAGACCCTGTCTACAATGACAGCTGGATGTGGCATAAGGCTGGACACTTGGGACTGAGAGGATTGGTGAGATTGGGTGAGCAAATGCAGACCCTTTCAAGCAATAATGCATGGCCCCCATTCCATGGGTCCCAACTCTCCAGGTTCAAGGGAATATTACTACAGCTATAACATGTACAGGAAACCTAGAGAATGGACACACTGTGAATACGAAAGGTTTCTAAAACTCAACGAATAGTCCCTCTCCTGGTGCTCCAGTTTGACTTTCCAACTGCCTTACTATCAATCTCCCAACTTGGAGAGACAGGCCCTTTAACCTCCTGGTTTGCACAGGTTCCCAATTTGGCAGAGGATGGAAGGGACGAGGGAGAACCCATGAGAGAGTAGCTGTTAGGCATTTGGACGGGCACATGTCAATCTAATTTCCCGGCAGGAAGAAGAATTAACCAAAGTCTCAGCCACCCACCGGGAACCAGTATAGGACATGATCCAAAATTTTGGACTTGCGTTCAGCTCACAAAAAACGAGTTGAGAAATGGAGCTCAGGGGCACAGCAATTCACAAACTGGCAGAGTGATAAAGGACAACTATCGTCCAAAAATCTGTTGAGGGAAGTCAACGAGGCGGACTTGAAAGTGAGGCAAAATAGCAGGAAACAGATTTCAAGAGGTACGTTGGAATCGCCTGTAAAGCACAGGAAGAGGGGCACAACTTGGACAATGGTGCACTTGGCCAAAAAGGGCGTATGCGTTTTCTCCTGAATATATTCAGGAGAAAACGCATACGCCCTTTTTGGCCAAGCAAGCAAGCGGGCAATGCAAATCTGCACTACAAAGAAGTATCACTTCCCACCAGTCAAAAGGGACATCCACAAAATGTGTAAAAACCAGAAAGGCAAGACAGGCCCTGGAGAACTGGGAGCCTTGTTATGCTGATGGGCGGGATGTAAATTGCCAACTGCCTCACTGGAGGAGTGCATTGTGTTCCCTAAAACAAGTAAACAACAGAGCTACAGAGCCAAGGCCACTTCCAGTCTAGGGAATATACCTGGGGAAAACTGAAAATCAATAAGAAAGAGCCACCTCCAAATTTAGGGCTGCACTGACTACAAGAACCTCAACTTGGGTACACCTTAAATATCCCAGGAAATATAAAAATGGTTCAAAACATTGTGGTACTTACGTACGATGGAATATCCCTCAGCCATGAAATCAATGTCATAAGACCAGTAGCAGCAAAGTGAGTGGATTCAGGTACGATGATTCTAAGTGAAATAAGTCACACAGAAAAAGAAACTTATCATAAGATATCACTTATGAAGATCCTGTAAACATGGCTACACGTGAACTGAGTTAGGAAAGAGAACAGAGTCTCACATTTAGAAAACACTCTTATGCCTGCATAAAGGGGAAGGAGAGGTGGGGTGATGCATAAAACCAGAGTTTGATCTAAGCACAGGGACCGTTTCATAAACCAACTTTGGAATTGACAAGACCGACACCTTCCTCAGTGAAAGAGACTCAAAACCCCATATTTCCCACAGAGGAATATATCTGACTAGTAAGAATCTTAAAACCTATGTATTGATATGTCTCCATAAGGGAATCAAGTGTGTCTAGAGTGGAATAAACATGGCAGCGAGAATCAGCTCAAATCCACTATAAAAAGGAATTTCAAAAGCAAAACCAAAAAACAGGGAAATTCTTTACAATTCCTTCAGGGTGTCTGAGGAAACCTGGGAAGACCCTGTCTACAATGGCAGCTGGATATGGCATAAGGCTGGACACTTGGGACTGAGAGGATTGGTGAGATTGGGTGAGCAAATGCAGACCCTTTCAAGCAATAATGCATGGCCCCCATTCCATGGGTCCAAACTCTCCATGTTCAAGGGAATATTACTACAGCTATAACATGTACAGGAAACCTAGAGAATGGACACACTGTGAATACGAAAGGTTTCTAAAACTCAACGAATAGTCCCTCTCCTGGTGCTCCAGTTTGACTTTCCAACTGCCTTACTATCAATCTCCCAACTTGGAGAGACAGGCCCTTTAACCTCCTGGTTTGCACAGGTTCCCAATTTGGCAGAGGATGGAAGGGACAAGGGAGAACCCATGAGAGAGTAGCTGTTAGGCATTTGGACGGGCACATGTCACTCTAATTTCCCGGCAGGAAGAAGAATTAACCAAAGTCTCAGCCACCCACCGGGAACCAGTATAGGACATGATCCAAAATTTTGGACTTGCGTTCAGCTCACAAAAAACGAGTTGAGAAATGGAGCTCATGGGCACAGCAATTCACAAACTGGCAGAGTGATAAAGGACAACTATCGTCCAAAAATCTGTTGAGGGAAGTCAACGAGGCGGACTTGAAAGCGAGGCAAAATAGCAGGAAACAGATTTCAAGAGGTACCTTGGAATCGCCTGTAAAGCACAGGAAGAGGGGCACAACTTGGACAATGGTGCACTTGGCCAAAAAGGGCGTATGCGTTTTCTCCTGAATGTATTCAGGAGAAAACGCATACGCCCTTTTTGGCCAAGCAAGCAAGCGGGCAATGCAACTCTGCACTACAAAGAAGTATCACTTCCCACCGGTCAAAAGGGACATCCACAAAATGTGTAAAAACCAGAAAGGCAAGACAGGCCCTGGAGAACAGGGAGCCTTGTTATGCTGATGGGCGGGATGTAAATTGCCAACTGCCTCACTGGAGGAGTGCATTGTGTTCCCTAAAAGAAGTAAACAACAGAGCTACAGAGCCAAGGCCACTTCCAGTCTAGGGAATATACCTTGGGAAAACTGAAAATCAATAAGAAAGAGCCACCTCCAAATTTAGGGCTGCACTGACTACAAGAACCTCAACTTGGGTACACCTTAAATATCCCAGGAAATATAAAAATGGTTCAAAACATTGTGGTACTTACGTACGATGGAATATCCCTCAGCCATGAAATCAATGTCATAAGACCAGTAGCAGCAAAGTGAGTGGATTCAGGTACGATGATTCTAAGTGAAATAAGTCACACAGAAAAAGAAACTTATCATAAGATATCACTTATGAAGATCCTGTAAACATGTCTACACGTGAACTGAGTTAGGAAAGAGAACAGAGTCTCACATTTAGAAAACACTCTTATGCCTGCATAAAGTGGAAGGAGAGGTGGGGTGATGCATAAAACCAGAGTTTGATATAAGCACAGGGACCGTTTCAAAAACCAACATTGGAATTGACAAAACCGACACCTTCCTCCGTGA
Source organism: Mesoplodon densirostris (assembly GCF_025265405.1). Taxonomy (NCBI): domain Eukaryota; kingdom Metazoa; phylum Chordata; class Mammalia; order Artiodactyla; family Ziphiidae; genus Mesoplodon; species Mesoplodon densirostris. The sequence goes on along the minus strand of NW_026778200.1, from coordinate 1,104,146 downwards.
AAGAGACTCAAAACCCCATATTTCCCACAGAGGAATATATCTGACTAGTAAGAATCTTAAAACCTATGTATTGATATGTCTCCATAAGGGAATCAAGTGTGTCTAGAGTGGCATAAACATGGCAGCGAGAATCAGCTCAAACCCACTATAAAAAGGAATTTCAAAAGCAAAACCAAAAAACAGGGAAATTCTTTACAATTCCTTCAGGGTGTCTGAGGAAACCTGGAAAGACCCTGTCTACAATGACAGCTGGATGTGGCATAAGGCTGGACACTTGGGACTGAGAGGATTGGTGAGATTGGGTGAGCAAATGCAGACCCTTTCAAGCAATAATGCATGGCCCCCATTCCATGGGTCCCAACTCTCCATGTTCAAGGGAATATTACTACAGCTATGACATGTACAGGAAACCTAGAGAATGGACACACTGTGAATACGAAAGGTTTCTAAAACTCAACGAATAGTCCCTCTCCTGGTGCTCCAGTTTGACTTTCCAACTGCCTTACTATCAATCTCCCAACTTGGAGAGACAGGCCCTTTAACCTCCTGGTTTGCACAGGTTCCCAATTTGGCAGAGGATGGAAGGGACGAGGGAGAACCCATGAGAGAGTAGCTGTTAGGCATTTGGACGGGCACATGTCACTCTAATTTCCCGGCAGGAAGAAGAATTAACCAAAGTCTCAGCCACCCACCGGGAACCAGTAGAGGACATGATCCAAAATTTTGGACTTGCATTCAGCTCACAAAAAACGAGTTGAGAAATGGAGCTCAGGGTCACAGCATTTCACAAACTGGCAGAGTGATAAAGGACAACTATCGTCCAAAAATCTGTTGAGGGAAGTCAACGAGGCGGACTTGAAAGCGAGGCAAAATAGCAGGAAACAGATTTCAAGAGGAACCTTGGAATCGCCTGTAAAGCACAGGAAGAGGGGTACAACTTGGACAATGGTGCACTTGGCCAAAAAGGGCGTATGCGTTTTCTCCTGAATATATTCAGGAGAAAACGCATACGCCCTTTTTGGCCAAGCAAGCAAGCGGGCAATGCAAATCTGCACTACAAAGAAGTATCACTTCCCACCAGTCAAAAGGGACATCCACAAAATGTGTAAAAACCAGAAAGGCAAGACAGGCCCTGGAGAACAGAGAGCCTTGTTATGCTGATGGGCGGGATGTAAATTGCCAACTGCCTCACTGGAGGAGTGCATTGTGTTCCCTAAAACAAGTAAACAACAGAGCTACAGAGCCAAGGCCACTTCCAGTCTAGGGAATATACCTGGGTAAAACTGAAAATCAATAAGAAAGTGCCACCTCCAAATTTAGGGCTGCACTGGCTACAAGAACCTCAACTTGGGTACACCTTAAATATCCCAGGAAATATAAAAATGGTTCAAAACATTGTGGTACTTTCGTACGATGGAATATCCCTCAGCCATGAAATCAATGTCATAAGACCAGTAGCAGCAAAGTGAGTGGATTCAGGTACGATGATTCTAAGTGAAATAAGTCACACAGAAAAAGAAACTTATCATAAGATATCACTAAGGAAGATCCTGTAAACATGGCTACACGTGAACTGAGTTAGGAAAGAGAAGAGAGTCTCACATTTAGAAAACACTCTTATGCCTGCATAAAGGGGAAGGAGAGGTGGGGTGATGCATAAAACCAGAGTTTGATATAAGCACAGGGACCGTTTCAAAAACCAACTTTGGAATTGACAAGACCGACACCTTCCTCAGTGAAAGAGACTCAAAACCCCATATTTCCCACAGAGGAATATATCTGACTAGTAAGAATCTTAAAACCTATGTATTGATATGTCTCCATAAGGGAATCAAGTGTGTCTAGACTGGCATAAACATGGCAGCGAGAATCAGCTCAAACCCACTATAAAAAGGAATTTCAAAAGCAAAACCAAAAAACAGGGAAATTCTTTACAATTCCTTCAGGGTGTCTGAGGAAACCTGGAAAGACCCTGTCTACAATGACAGCTGGATGTGGCATAAGGCTGGACACTTGGGACTGAGAGGATTGGTGAGATTGGGTGAGCAAATGCAGACCCTTTCAAGCAATAATGCATGGCCCCCATTCCATGGGTCCCAACTCTCCAGGTTCAAGGGAATATTACTACAGCTATAACATGTACAGGAAACCTAGAGAATGGACACACTGTGAATACGAAAGGTTTCTAAAACTCAACGAATAGTCCCTCTCCTGGTGCTCCAGTTTGACTTTCCAACTGCCTTACTATCAATCTCCCAACTTGGAGAGACAGGCCCTTTAAGCTCCTGGTTTGCACAGGTTCCCAATTTGGCAGAGGATGGAAGGGACGAGGGAGAACCCATGAGAGAGTAGCTGTTAGGCATTTGGACGGGCACATGTCAATCTAATTTCCCGGCAGGAAGAAGAATTAACCAAAGTCTCAGCCACCCACCGGGAACCAGTATAGGACATGATCCAAAATTTTGGACTTGCATTCAGCTCACAAAAAACGAGTTGAGAAATGGAGCTCAGGGGCACAGCAATTCACAAACTGGCAGAGTGATAAAGGACAACTATCGTCCAAAAATCTGTTGAGGGAAGTCAACGAGGCGGACTTGAAAGTGAGGCAAAATAGCAGGAAACAGATTTCAAGAGGTACCTTGGAATCGCCTGTAAAGCACAGGAAGAGGGGCACAACTTGGACAATGGTGCACTTGGCCAAAAAGGGCATATGCGTTTTCTCCTGAATATATTCAGGAGAAAACGCATACGCCCTTTTTGGCCAAGCAAGCAAGCGGGCAATGCAAATCTGCACTACAAAGAAGTATCACTTCCCACCGGTCAAAATGGACATCCACAAAATGTGTAAAAACCAGAAAGGCAAGACAGGCACTGGAGAACTGGGAGCCTTGTTATGCTGATGGGCGGGATGTAAATTGCCAACTGCCTCACTGGAGGAGTGCATTGTGTTCCCTAAAACAAGTAAACAACAGAGCTACAGAGCCAAGGCCACTTCCAGTCTAGGGAATATACCTTGGGAAAACTGAAAATCAATAAGAAAGAGCCACCTCCAAATTTAGGGCTGCACTGACTACAAGAACCTCAACTTGGGTACACCTTAAATATCCCAGGAAATATAAAAATGGTTCAAAACATTGTGGTACTTACGTACGATGGAATATCCCTCAGCCATGAAATCAATGTCATAAGACCAGTAGCAGCAAACTGAGTGGATTCAGGTACGATGATTCTAAGTGAAATAAGTCACACAGAAAAAGAAACTTATCATAAGATATCACTTATGAAGATCCTGTAAACATGGCTACACGTGAACTGAGTTAGGAAAGAGAACAGAGTCTCACATTTAGAAAACACGCTTATGCCTGCATAAAGGGGAAGGAGAGGTGGGGTGATGCATAAAACCAGAGTTTGATCTAAGCACAGGGACCGTTTCATAAACCAACTTTGGAATTGACAAGACCGACACCTTCCTCAGTGAAAGAGACTCAAAACCCCATATTTCCCACAGAGGAATATATCTGACTAGTAAGAATCTTAAAACCTATGTATTGATATGTCTCCATAAGGGAATCAAGTGTGTCTAGAGTGGCATAAACATGGCAGCGAGAATCAGCTCAAACCCACTATAAAAAGGAATTTCAAAAGCAAAACCAAAAAACAGGGAAATTCTTTACAATTCCTTCAGGGTGTCTGAGGAAACCTGGAAAGACCCTGTCTACAATGGCAGCTGGATATGGCATAAGGCTGGACATTTGGGACTGAGAGGATTGGTGAGATTGGGTGAGCAAATGCAGACCCTTTCAAGCAATAATGCATGGCCCCCATTCCATGGGTCCCAACTCTCCATGTTCAAGGGAATATTACTACACCTATAACATGTACAGGAAACCTAGAGAATGGACACACTGTGAATACGAAAGGTTTCTAAAACTCAACGAATAGTCCCTCTCCTGGTGCTCCAGTTTGACTTTCCAACTGCCTTACTATCAATCTCCCAACTTGGAGAGACAGGCCCTTTAACCTCCTGGTTTGCACAGGTTCCCAATTTGGCAGAGGATGGAAGGGACGAGGGAGAACCCATGAGAGAGTAGCTGTTAGGCATTTGGACGGGCACATGTCAATCTAATTTCCCGGCAGGAAGAAGAATTAACCAAAGTCTCAGCCACCCACCGGGAACCAGTATAGGACATGATCCAAAATTTTGGACTTGCGTTCAGCTCACAAAAAACGAGTTGAGAAATGGAGCTCAGGGGCACAGCAATTCACAAACTGGCAGAGTGATAAAGGACAACTATCGTCCAAAAATCTGTTGAGGGAAGTCAACGAGGCGGACTTGAAAGCGAGGCAAAATAGCAGGAAACAGATTTCAAGAGGTACGTTGGAATCGCCTGTAAAGCACAGGAAGAGGGGCACAACTTGGACAATGGTGCACTTGGCCAAAAAGGGCGTATGCGTTTTCTCCTGAATATATTCAGGAGAAAACGCATACGCCCTTTTTGGCCAAGCAAGCAAGCGGGCAATGCAAATCTGCACTACAAAGAAGTATCACTTCCCACCGGTCAAAAGGGACATCCACAAAATGTGTAAAAACCAGAAAGGCAAGACAGGCACTGGAGAACAGGGAGCCTTGTTATGCTGATGGGCGGGATATAAATTGCCACTGCCTCACTGGAGGAGTGCATTGTGTTCCCTAAAACAAGTAAACAACAGAGCTACAGAGCCAAGGCCACTTCCAGTCTAGGGAATATACCTTGGGAAAACTGAAAATCAATAAGAAAGAGCCACCTCCAAATTTAGGGCTGCACTGACTACAAGAACCTCAACTTGGGTACACCTTAAATATCCCAGGAAATATAAAAATGGTTCAAAACATTGTGGTACTTACGTACGATGGAATATCCCTCAGCCATGAAATCAATGTCATAAGACCAGTAGCAGCAAAGTGAGTGGATTCAGGTACGATGATTCTAAGTGAAATAAGTCACACAGAAAAAGAAACTTATCATAAGATATCACTTATGAAGATCCTGTAAACATGGCTACACGTGAACTGAGTTAGGAAAGAGAACAGAGTCTCACATTTAGAAAACACTCTTATGCCTGCATAAAGGGGAAGGAGAGGTGGGGTGATGCATAAAACCAGAGTTTGATATAAGCACAGGGACCGTTTCAAAAACCAACTTTGGAATTGACAAGACCGACACCTTCCTTAGTGAAAGAGACTCAAAACCCCATATTTCCCGCAGAGGAATATATCTGACTAGTAAGAATCTTAAAACCTATGTATTGATATGACTCCATGAGGGAATCAAGTGTGTCTAGAGTGGCATAAACATGGCAGTGAGAATCAGCTCAAACCCACTATAAAAAGGAATTTCAAAAGCAAAACCAAAAAACAGGGAAATTCTTTACAATTCCTTCAGGGTGTCTGAGGAAACCTGGAAAGACCCTATCTACAATGACAGCTGGATGTGGCATAAGGCTGGACACTTGGGACTGAGTGGATTGGTGAGATTGGGTGAGCAAATGCAGACCCTTTCAAGCAATAATGCATGGCCCCCATTCCATGGGTCCCAACTCTCCAGGTTCAAGGGAATATTACTACAGCTATAACATGTACAGGAAACCTAGAGAATGGACACACTGTGAATACGAAAGGTTTCTAAAACTCAACGAATAGTCCCTCTCCTGGTGCTCCAGTTTGACTTTCCAACTGCCTTACTATCAATCTCCCAACTTGGAGAGACAGGCCCTTTAACCTCCTGGTTTGCACAGGTTCCCAATTTGCCAGAGGATGGAAGGGACGAGGGAGAACCCATGAGAGAGTAGCTGTTAGGCATTTGGACGGGCACATGTCACTCTAATTTCCCGGCAGGAAGAAGAATTAACCAAAGTCTCAGCCACCCACCGGGAACCAGTATAGGACATGATCCAAAATTTTGGACTTGCGTTCAGCTCACAAAAAACGAGTTGAGAAATGGAGCTCAGGGGCACAGCAATTCACAAACTGGCAGAGTGATAAAGGACAACTATCATCCAAAAGTCTGTTGAGGGAAGTCAACGAGGCGGACTTGAAAGTGAGGCAAAATAGCAGGAAACAGATTTCAAGAGGTACGTCGGAATCACCTGTAAAGCACAGGAAGAGGGGCACAACTTGGACAATGGTGCACTTGGCCAAAAAGGGCGTATGCGTTTTCTCCTGAATATATTCAGGAGAAAACGCATACGCCCTTTTTGGCCAAGCAAGCAAGCGGGCAATGCAAATCTGCACTACAAAGAAGTATCACTTCCCACCGGTCAAAAGGGACATCCACAAAATGTGTAAAAACCAGAAAGGCAAGACAGGCCCTGGAGAACAGGGAGCCTTGTTATGCTGATGGGCGGGATGTAAATTGCCAACTGCCTCACTGGAGGAGTGCATTGTGTTCCCTAAAAGAAGTAAACAACAGAGCTACAGAGCCAAGGCCACTTCCAGTCTAGGGAATATACCTTGGGAAAACTGAAAATCAATAAGAAAGAGCCACCTCCAAATTTAGGGCTGTACTGACTACAAGAACCTCAACTTGGGTACACCTTAAATATCCCAGGAAATATAAAAATGGTTCAAAACATTGTGGTACTTACGTATGATGGAATATCCCTCAGCGATGAAATCAATGTCATAAGACCAGTAGCAGCAAAGTGAGTGGATTCAGGTACGATGATTCTAAGTGAAATAAGTCACACAGAAAAAGAAACTTATAATAAGATATCACTTATGAAGATCCTGTAAACATGGCTACACGTGAACTGAGTTAGGAAAGAGAACAGAGTCTCACATTTAGAAAACACTCTTATGCCTGCATAAAGGGGAAGGAGAGGTGGGGTGATGCATAAAACCAGAGTTTGATATAAGCACAGGGACCGTTTCAAAAACCAACTTTGGAATTGACAAGACCGACACCTTCCTTAGTGAAAGAGACTCAAAACCCCATATTTCCCGCAGAGGAATATATCTGACTAGTAAGAATCTTAAAACCTATGTATTGATATGACTCCATGAGGGAATCAAGTGTGTCTAGAGTGGCATAAACATGGCAGCGAGAATCAGCTCAAACCCACTATAAAAAGGAATTTCAAAAGCAAAACCAAAAAACAGGGAAATTCTTTACAATTCCTTCAGGGTGTCTGAGGAAACCTGGAAAGACCCTATCTACAATGACAGCTGGATGTGGCATAAGGCTGGACACTTGGGACTGAGAGGATTGGTGAGATTGGGTGAGCAAATGCAGACCCTTTCAAGCAATAATGCATGGCCCCCATTCCATGGGTCCCAACTCTCCATGTTCAAGGGAATATTACTACAGCTATAACATGTACAGGAAACCTAGAGAATGGACACACTGTGAATACGAAAGGTTTCTAAAACTCAACGAATAGTCCCTCTCCTGGTGCTCCAGTTTGACTTTCCAACTGCCTTACTATCAATCTCCCAACTTGGAGAGACAGGCCCTTTAACCTCCTGGTTTGCACAGGTTCCCAATTTGGCAGAGGATGGAAGGGACGAGGGAGAACCCATGAGAGAGTAGCTGTTAGGCATTTGGACGGGCACATGTCACTCTAATTTCCCGGAAGGAAGAATAATTAACCAAAGTCTCAGCCACCCACCGGGAACCAGTATAGGACATGATCCAAAATTTTGGACTTGCGTTCAGCTCACAAAAAACGAGTTGAGAAATGGAGCTCAGGGGCACAGCAATTCACAAACTGGCAGAGTGATAAAGGACAACTATCGTCCAAAAGTCTGTTGAGGGAAGTCAACGAGGCGGACTTGAAAGTGAGGCAAAATAGCAGGAAACAGATTTCAAGAGGTACGTTGGAATCACCTGTAAAGCACAGGAAGAGGGGCACAACTTGGACAATGGTGCACTTGGCCAAAAAGGGCGTATGCGTTTTCTCCTGAATATATTCAGGAGAAAACGCATACGCCCTTTTTGGCCAAGCAAGCAAGCGGGCAATGCAAATCTGCACTACAAAGAAGTATCACTTCCCACCGGTGAAAAGGGACATCCACAAAATGTGTAAAAACCAGAAATGCAAGACAGGCCCTGGAGAACAGGGAGCCTTGTTATGCTGATGGGCGGGATGTAAATTGCCAACTGCCTCACTGGAGGAGTGCATTGTGTTTCCTAAAACAAGTAAACAACAGAGCTACAGAGCCAAGGCCACTTCTAGTCTAGGGAATATACCTTGGGAAAACTGAAAATCAATAAGAAAGAGCCACCTCCAAATTTAGGGCTGCACTGGCTACAAGAACCTCAACTTGGGTACACCTTAAATATCCCAGGAAATATAAAAATGGTTCAAAACATTGTGGTACTTACGTACGATGGAATATCCCTCAGCCATGAAATCAATGTAATAAAACCAGTAGCAGCAAACTGAGTGGATTCAGGTACGATGATTCTAAGTGAAATAAGTCACACAGAAAAAGAAACTTATCATAAGATATCACTTATGAAGATCCTGTAAACATGGCTACACGTGAACTGAGTTAGGAGAGAGAACAGAGTCTCACATTTAGAAAACACTCTTATGCCTGCATAAAGGGGAAGGAGAGGTGGGGTGATGCATAAAACCAGAGTTTGATATAAGCACAGGGACCGTTTCAAAAACCAACTTTGGAATTGACAAGACCGACACCTTCCTTAGTGAAAGAGACTCAAAACCCCATATTTCCCGCAGAGGAATATATCTGACTAGTAAGAATCTTAAAACCTATGTATTGATATGACTCCATGAGGGAATCAAGTGTGTCTAGAGTGGCATAAACATGGCAGCGAGAATCAGCTCAAACCCACTATAAAAAGGAATTTCAAAAGCAAAACCAAAAAACAGGGAAATTCTTTACAATTCCTTCAGGGTGTCTGAGGAAACCTGGAAAGACCCTATCTACAATGACAGCTGGATATGGCATAAGGCTGGACACTTGGGACTGAGAGGATTGGTGAGATTGGGTGAGCAAATGCAGACCCTTTCAAGCAATAATGCATGGCCCCCATTCCATGGGTCCCAACTCTCCAGGTTCAAGGGAATATTACTACAGCTATAACATGTACAGGAAACCTAGAGAATGGACACACTGTGAATACGAAAGGTTTCTAAAACTCAACGAATAGTCCCTCTCCTGGTGCTCCAGTTTGACTTTCCAACTGCCTTACTATCAATCTCCCAACTTGGAGAGACAGGCCCTTTAACCTCCTGGTTTGCACAGGTTCCCAATTTGCCAGAGGATGGAAGGGACGAGGGAGAACCCATGAGAGAGTAGCTGTTAGGCATTTGGACGGGCACATGTCACTCTAATTTCCCGGCAGGAAGAAGAATTAACCAAAGTCTCAGCCACCCACCGGGAACCAGTATAGGACATGATCCAAAATTTTGGACTTGCGTTCAGCTCACAAAAAACGAGTTGAGAAATGGAGCTCAGGGGCACAGCAATTCACAAACTGGCAGAGTGATAAAGGACAACTATCATCCAAAAGTCTGTTGAGGGAAGTCAACGAGGCGGACTTGAAAGTGAGGCAAAATAGCAGGAAACAGATTTCAAGAGGTACGTCGGAATCACCTGTAAAGCACAGGAAGAGGGGCACAACTTGGACAATGGTGCACTTGGACAAAAAGGGCGTATGCGTTTTCTCCTGAATATATTCAGGAGAAAACGCATACGCCCTATTTGGCCAAGCAAGCAAGCGGGCAATGCAAATCTGCACTACAAAGAAGTATCACTTCCCACCGGTCAAAAGGGACATCCACAAAATGTGTAAAAACCAGAAAGGCAAGACAGGCCCTTCAGAACAGGGAGCCTTGTTATGCTGATGGGCGGGATGTAAATTGCCAACTGCCTCACTGGAGGAGTGCATTGTGTTCCCTAAAAGAAGTAAACAACAGAGCTACAGAGCCAAGGCCACTTCCAGTCTAGGGAATATACCTTGGGAAAACTGAAAATCAATAAGAAAGAGCCACCTCCAAATTTAGGGCTGCACTGACTACAAGAACCTCAACTTGGGTACACCTTAAATATCCCAGGAAATATAAAAATGGTTCAAAACATTGTGGTACTTACGTATGATGGAATATCCCTCAGCGATGAAATCAATGTCATAAGACCAGTAGCAGCAAAGTGAGTGGATTCAGGTACGATGATTCTAAGTGAAATAAGTCACACAGAAAAAGAAACTTATCATAAGATATCACTTATGAAGATCCTGTAAACATGGCTACACGTGAACTGAGTTAGGAAAGAGAACAGAGTCTCACATTTAGAAAACACTCTTATGCCTGCATAAAGGGGAAGGAGAGGTGGGGTGATGCATAAAACCAGAGTTTGATATAAGCACAGGGACCGTTTCAAAAACCAACTTTGGAATTGACAAGACCGACACCTTCCTTAGTGAAAGAGACTCAAAACCCCATATTTCCCGCAGAGGAATATATCTGACTAGTAAGAATCTTAAAACCTATGTATTGATATGACTCCATGAGGGAATCAAGTGTGTCTAGAGTGGCATAAACATGGCAGCGAGAATCAGCTCAAACCCACTATAAAAAGGAATTTCAAAAGCAAAACCAAAAAACAGGGAAATTCTTTACAATTCCTTCAGGGTGTCTGAGGAAACCTGGAAAGACCCTATCTACAATGACAGCTGGATGTGGCATAAGGCTGGACACTTGGGACTGAGAGGATTGGTGAGATTGGGTGAGCAAATGCAGACCCTTTCAAGCAATAATGCATGGCCCCCATTCCATGGGTCCCAACTCTCCATGTTCAAGGGAATATTACTACAGCTATAACATGTACAGGAAACCTAGAGAATGGACACACTGTGAATACGAAAGGTTTCTAAAACTCAACGAATAGTCCCTCTCCTGGTGCTCCAGTTTGACTTTCCAACTGCCTTACTATCAATCTCCCAACTTGGAGAGACAGGCCCTTTAACCTCCTGGTTTGCACAGGTTCCCAATTTGGCAGAGGATGGAAGGGACGAGGGAGAACCCATGAGAGAGTAGCTGTTAGGCATTTGGACGGGCACATGTCACTCTAATTTCCCGGCAGGAAGAAGAATTAACCAAAGTCTCAGCCACCCACCGGGAACCAGTAGAGGACATGATCCAAAATTTTGGACTTGCATTCAGCTCACAAAAAACGAGTTGAGAAATGGAGCTCAGGGTCACAGCATTTCACAAACTGGCAGAGTGATAAAGGACAACTATCGTCCAAAAATCTGTTGAGGGAAGTCAACGAGGCGGACTTGAAAGCGAGGCAAAATAGCAGGAAACAGATTTCAAGAGGAACCTTGGAATCGCCTGTAAAGCACAGGAAGAGGGGTACAACTTGGACAATGGTGCACTTGGCCAAAAAGGGCGTATGCGTTTTCTCCTGAATATATTCAGGAGAAAACGCATACGCCCTTTTTGGCCAAGCAAGCAAGCGGGCAATGCAAATCTGCACTACAAAGAAGTATCACTTCCCACCAGTCAAAAGGGACATCCACAAAATGTGTAAAAACCAGAAAGGCAAGACAGGCCCTGGAGAACAGAGAGCCTTGTTATGCTGATGGGCGGGATGTAAATTGCCAACTGCCTCACTGGAGGAGTGCATTGTGTTCCCTAAAACAAGTAAACAACAGAGCTACAGAGCCAAGGCCACTTCCAGTCTAGGGAATATACCTGGGTAAAACTGAAAATCAATAAGAAAGTGCCACCTCCAAATTTAGGGCTGCACTGGCTACAAGAACCTCAACTTGGGTACACCTTAAATATCCCAGGAAATATAAAAATGGTTCAAAACATTGTGGTACTTTCGTACGATGGAATATCCCTCAGCCATGAAATCAATGTCATAAGACCAGTAGCAGCAAAGTGAGTGGATTCAGGTACGATGATTCTAAGTGAAATAAGTCACACAGAAAAAGAAACTTATCATAAGATATCACTAAGGAAGATCCTGTAAACATGGCTACACGTGAACTGAGTTAGGAAAGAGAACAGAGTCTCACATTTAGAAAACACTCTTATGCCTGCATAAAGGGGAAGGAGAGGTGGGGTGATGCATAAAACCAGAGTTTGATATAAGCACAGGGACCGTTTCAAAAACCAACTTTGGAATTGACAAGACCGACACCTTCCTCAGTGAAAGAGACTCAAAACCCCATATTTCCCACAGAGGAATATATCTGACTAGTAAGAATCTTAAAACCTATGTATTGATATGTCTCCATAAGGGAATCAAGTGTGTCTAGACTGGCATAAACATGGCAGCGAGAATCAGCTCAAACCCACTATAAAAAGGAATTTCAAAAGCAAAACCAAAAAACAGGGAAATTCTTTACAATTCCTTCAGGGTGTCTGAGGAAACCTGGAAAGACCCTGTCTACAATGACAGCTGGATGTGGCATAAGGCTGGACACTTGGGACTGAGAGGATTGGTGAGATTGGGTGAGCAAATGCAGACCCTTTCAAGCAATAATGCATGGCCCCCATTCCATGGGTCCCAACTCTCCAGGTTCAAGGGAATATTACTACAGCTATAACATGTACAGGAAACCTAGAGAATGGACACACTGTGAATACGAAAGGTTTCTAAAACTCAACGAATAGTCCCTCTCCTGGTGCTCCAGTTTGACTTTCCAACTGCCTTACTATCAATCTCCCAACTTGGAGAGACAGGCCCTTTAAGCTCCTGGTTTGCACAGGTTCCCAATTTGGCAGAGGATGGAAGGGACGAGGGAGAACCCATGAGAGAGTAGCTGTTAGGCATTTGGACGGGCACATGTCAATCTAATTTCCCGGCAGGAAGAAGAATTAACCAAAGTCTCAGCCACCCACCGGGAACCAGTATAGGACATGATCCAAAATTTTGGACTTGCATTCAGCTCACAAAAAACGAGTTGAGAAATGGAGCTCAGGGGCACAGCAATTCACAAACTGGCAGAGTGATAAAGGACAACTATCGTCCAAAAATCTGTTGAGGGAAGTCAACGAGGCGGACTTGAAAGTGAGGCAAAATAGCAGGAAACAGATTTCAAGAGGTACCTTGGTATCGCCTGTAAAGCACAGGAAGAGGGGCACAACTTGGACAATGGTGCACTTGGCCAAAAAGGGCGTATGCGTTTTCTCCTGAATATATTCAGGAGAAAACGCATACGCCCTTTTTGGCCAAGCAAGCAAGCGGGCAATGCAAATCTGCACTACAAAGAAGTATCACTTCCCACCGGTCAAAATGGACATCCACAAAATGTGTAAAAACCAGAAAGGCAAGACAGGCACTGGAGAACTGGGAGCCTTGTTATGCTGATGGGCGGGATGTAAATTGCCAACTGCCTCACTGGAGGAGTGCATTGTGTTCCCTAAAACAAGTAAACAACAGAGCTACAGAGCCAAGGCCACTTCCAGTCTAGGGAATATACCTTGGGAAAACTGAAAATCAATAAGAAAGAGCCACCTCCAAATTTAGGGCTGCACTGACTACAAGAACCTCAACTTGGGTACACCTTAAATATCCCAGGAAATATAAAAATGGTTCAAAACATTGTGGTACTTACGTACGATGGAATATCCCTCAGCCATGAAATCAATGTCATAAGACCAGTAGCAGCAAACTGAGTGGATTCAGGTACGATGATTCTAAGTGAAATAAGTCACACAGAAAAAGAAACTTATCATAAGATATCACTTATGAAGATCCTGTAAACATGGCTACACGTGAACTGAGTTAGGAAAGAGAACAGAGTCTCACATTTAGAAAACACGCTTATGCCTGCATAAAGGGGAAGGAGAGGTGGGGTGATGCATAAAACCAGAGTTTGATCTAAGCACAGGGACCGTTTCATAAACCAACTTTGGAATTGACAAGACCGACACCTTCCTCAGTGAAAGAGACTCAAAACCCCATATTTCCCACAGAGGAATATATCTGACTAGTAAGAATCTTAAAACCTATGTATTGATATGTCTCCATAAGGGAATCAAGTGTGTCTAGAGTGGCATAAACATGGCAGCGAGAATCAGCTCAAACCCACTATAAAAAGGAATTTCAAAAGCAAAACCAAAAAACAGGGAAATTCTTTACAATTCCTTCAGGGTGTCTGAGGAAACCTGGAAAGACCCTGTCTACAATGGCAGCTGGATATGGCATAAGGCTGGACATTTGGGACTGAGAGGATTGGTGAGATTGGGTGAGCAAATGCAGACCCTTTCAAGCAATAATGCATGGCCCCCATTCCATGGGTCCCAACTCTCCATGTTCAAGGGAATATTACTACACCTATAACATGTACAGGAAACCTAGAGAATGGACACACTGTGAATACGAAAGGTTTCTAAAACTCAACGAATAGTCCCTCTCCTGGTGCTCCAGTTTGACTTTCCAACTGCCTTACTATCAATCTCCCAACTTGGAGAGACAGGCCCTTTAACCTCCTGGTTTGCACAGGTTCCCAATTTGGCAGAGGATGGAAGGGACGAGGGAGAACCCATGAGAGAGTAGCTGTTAGGCATTTGGACGGGCACATGTCAATCTAATTTCCCGGCAGGAAGAAGAATTAACCAAAGTCTCAGCCACCCACCGGGAACCAGTATAGGACATGATCCAAAATTTTGGACTTGCGTTCAGCTCACAAAAAACGAGTTGAGAAATGGAGCTCAGGGGCACAGCAATTCACAAACTGGCAGAGTGATAAAGGACAACTATCGTCCAAAAATCTGTTGAGGGAAGTCAACGAGGCGGACTTGAAAGCGAGGCAAAATAGCAGGAAACAGATTTCAAGAGGTACGTTGGAATCGCCTGTAAAGCACAGGAAGAGGGGCACAACTTGGACAATGGTGCACTTGGCCAAAAAGGGCGTATGCGTTTTCTCCTGAATATATTCAGGAGAAAACGCATACGCCCTTTTTGGCCAAGCAAGCAAGCGGGCAATGCAAATCTGCACTACAAAGAAGTATCACTTCCCACCGGTCAAAAGGGACATCCACAAAATGTGTAAAAACCAGAAAGGCAAGACAGGCACTGGAGAACAGGGAGCCTTGTTATGCTGATGGGCGGGATATAAATTGCCACTGCCTCACTGGAGGAGTGCATTGTGTTCCCTAAAACAAGTAAACAACAGAGCTACAGAGCCAAGGCCACTTCCAGTCTAGGGAATATACCTTGGGAAAACTGAAAATCAATAAGAAAGAGCCACCTCCAAATTTAGGGCTGCACTGACTACAAGAACCTCAACTTGGGTACACCTTAAATATCCCAGGAAATATAAAAATGGTTCAAAACATTGTGGTACTTACGTACGATGGAATATCCCTCAGCCATGAAATCAATGTCATAAGACCAGTAGCAGCAAAGTGAGTGGATTCAGGTACGATGATTCTAAGTGAAATAAGTCACACAGAAAAAGAAACTTATCATAAGATATCACTTATGAAGATCCTGTAAACATGGCTACACGTGAACTGAGTTAGGAAAGAGAACAGAGTCTCACATTTAGAAAACACTCTTATGCCTGCATAAAGGGGAAGGAGAGGTGGGGTGATGCATAAAACCTGAGTTTGATATAAGCACAGGGACCGTTTCAAAAACCAACTTTGGAATTGACAAGACCGACACCTTCCTTAGTGAAAGAGACTCAAAACCCCATATTTCCCGCAGAGGAATATATCTGACTAGTAAGAATCTTAAAACCTATGTATTGATATGACTCCATGAGGGAATCAAGTGTGTCTAGAGTGGCATAAACATGGCAGTGAGAATCAGCTCAAACCCACTATAAAAAGGAATTTCAAAAGCAAAACCAAAAAACAGGGAAATTCTTTACAATTCCTTCAGGGTGTCTGAGGAAACCTGGAAAGACCCTATCTACAATGACAGCTGGATGTGGCATAAGGCTGGACACTTGGGACTGAGAGGATTGGTGAGATTGGGTGAGCAAATGCAGACCCTTTCAAGCAATAATGCATGGCCCCCATTCCATGGGTCCCAACTCTCCAGGTTCAAGGGAATATTACTACAGCTATAACATGTACAGGAAACCTAGAGAATGGACACACTGTGAATACGAAAGGTTTCTAAAACTCAACGAATAGTCCCTCTCCTGGTGCTCCAGTTTGACTTTCCAACTGCCTTACTATCAATCTCCCAACTTGGAGAGACAGGCCCTTTAACCTCCTGGTTTGCACAGGTTCCCAATTTGCCAGAGGATGGAAGGGACGAGGGAGAACCCATGAGAGAGTAGCTGTTAGGCATTTGGACGGGCACATGTCACTCTAATTTCCCGGCAGGAAGAAGAATTAACCAAAGTCTCAGCCACCCACCGGGAACCAGTATAGGACATGATCCAAAATTTTGGACTTGCGTTCAGCTCACAAAAAACGAGTTGAGAAATGGAGCTCAGGGGCACAGCAATTCACAAACTGGCAGAGTGATAAAGGACAACTATCATCCAAAAGTCTGTTGAGGGAAGTCAACGAGGCGGACTTGAAAGTGAGGCAAAATAGCAGGAAACAGATTTCAAGAGGTACGTCGGAATCACCTGTAAAGCACAGGAAGAGGGGCACAACTTGGACAATGGTGCACTTGGCCAAAAAGGGCGTATGCGTTTTCTCCTGAATATATTCAGGAGAAAACGCATACGCCCTTTTTGGCCAAGCAAGCAAGCGGGCAATGCAAATCTGCACTACAAAGAAGTATCACTTCCCACCGGTCAAAAGGGACATCCACAAAATGTGTAAAAACCAGAAAGGCAAGACAGGCCCTGGAGAACAGGGAGCCTTGTTATGCTGATGGGCGGGATGTAAATTGCCAACTGCCTCACTGGAGGAGTGCATTGTGTTCCCTAAAAGAAGTAAACAACAGAGCTACAGAGCCAAGGCCACTTCCAGTCTAGGGAATATACCTTGGGAAAACTGAAAATCAATAAGAAAGAGCCACCTCCAAATTTAGGGCTGCACTGACTACAAGAACCTCAACTTGGGTACACCTTAAATATCCCAGGAAATATAAAAATGGTTCAAAACATTGTGGTACTTACGTATGATGGAATATCCCTCAGCGATGAAATCAATGTCATAAGACCAGTAGCAGCAAAGTGAGTGGATTCAGGTACGATGATTCTAAGTGAAATAAGTCACACAGAAAAAGAAACTTATCATAAGATATCACTTATGAAGATCCTGTAAACATGGCTACACGTGAACTGAGTTAGGAAAGAGAACAGAGTCTCACATTTAGAAAACACTCTTATGCCTGCATAAAGGGGAAGGAGAGGTGGGGTGATGCATAAAACCAGAGTTTGATATAAGCACAGGGACCGTTTCAAAAACCAACTTTGGAATTGACAAGACCGACACCTTCCTTAGTGAAAGAGACTCAAAACCCCATATTTCCCGCAGAGGAATATATCTGACTAGTAAGAATCTTAAAACCTATGTATTGATATGACTCCATGAGGGAATCAAGTGTGTCTAGAGTGGCATAAACATGGCAGCGAGAATCAGCTCAAACCCACTATAAAAAGGAATTTCAAAAGCAAAACCAAAAAACAGGGAAATTCTTTACAATTCCTTCAGGGTGTCTGAGGAAACCTGGAAAGACCCTATCTACAATGACAGCTGGATGTGGCATAAGGCTGGACACTTGGGACTGAGAGGATTGGTGAGATTGGGTGAGCAAATGCAGACCCTTTCAAGCAATAATGCATGGCCCCCATTCCATGGGTCCCAACTCTCCATGTTCAAGGGAATATTACTACAGCTATAACATGTACAGGAAACCTAGAGAATGGACACACTGTGAATACGAAAGGTTTCTAAAACTCAACGAATAGTCCCTCTCCTGGTGCTCCAGTTTGACTTTCCAACTGCCTTACTATCAATCTCCCAACTTGGAGAGACAGGCCCTTTAACCTCCTGGTTTGCACAGGTTCCCAATTTGGCAGAGGATGGAAGGGACGAGGGAGAACCCATGAGAGAGTAGCTGTTAGGCATTTGGACGGGCACATGTCACTCTAATTTCCCGGCAGGAAGAATAATTAACCAAAGTCTCAGCCACCCACCGGGAACCAGTATAGGACATGATCCAAAATTTTGGACTTGCGTTCAGCTCACAAAAAACGAGTTGAGAAATGGAGCTCAGGGGCACAGCAATTCACAAACTGGCAGAGTGATAAAGGACAACTATCGTCCAAAAGTCTGTTGAGGGAAGTCAACGAGGCGGACTTGAAAGTGAGGCAAAATAGCAGGAAACAGATTTCAAGAGGTACGTTGGAATCACCTGTAAAGCACAGGAAGAGGGGCACAACTTGGACAATGGTGCACTTGGCCAAAAAGGGCGTATGCGTTTTCTCCTGAATATATTCAGGAGAAAACGCATACGCCCTTTTTGGCCAAGCAAGCAAGCGGGCAATGCAAATCTGCACTACAAAGAAGTATCACTTCCCACCGGTGAAAAGGGACATCCACAAAATGTGTAAAAACCAGAAAGGCAAGACAGGCCCTGGAGAACAGGGAGCCTTGTTATGCTGATGGGCGGGATGTAAATTGCCAACTGCCTCACTGGAGGAGTGCATTGTGTTTCCTAAAACAAGTAAACAACAGAGCTACAGAGCCAAGGCCACTTCTAGTCTAGGGAATATACCTTGGGAAAACTGAAAATCAATAAGAAAGAGCCACCTCCAAATTTAGGGCTGCACTGGCTACAAGAACCGCAACTTGGGTACACCTTAAATATCCCAGGAAATATAAAAATGGTTCAAAACATTGTGGTACTTACGTACGATGGAATATCCCTCAGCCATGAAATCAATGTCATAAAACCAGTAGCAGCAAAGTGAGTGGATTCAGGTACGATGATTCTAAGTGAAATAAGTCACACAGAAAAAGGAACTTATCATAAGATATCACTTATGAAGATCCTGTAAACATGGCTACACGTGAACTGAGTTAGGAAAGAGAACAGAGTCCCACATTTAGAAAACACTCTTATGCCTGCATAAAGGGGATGGAGAGGTGGGGTGATGCATAAAACCAGAGTTTGATATAAGCACAGGGACCGTTCCAAAAACCAACTTTGGAATAGACAAGACCTACACCTTCCTCAGTGAAAGAGACTCAAAACCCCATATTTCCCGCAGAGGAATATATCTGACTAGTAAGAATCTTAAAACCTATGTATTCATATGACTCCATAAGGGAATCAAGTGTGTCTAGAGTGGCATAAACATGGCAGCGAGAATCAGCTCAAACCCACTATAAAAAGGAATTTCAAAAGCAAAACCAAAAAACAGGGAAATTCTTTACAATTCCTTCAGGGTGTCTGAGGAAACCTGGAAAGACCCTGTCTACAATGGCAGCTGGATGTGGCATAAGGCTGGACACTTGGGACTGAGAGGATTGGTGAGATTGGGTGAGCAAATGCAGACCCTTTCAAGCAATAATGCATGGCCCCCATTCCATGGGTCCCAACTCTCCATGTTCAAGGGAATATTACTACAGCTATAACATGTACAGGAAACCTAGAGAATGGACACACTGTGAATACGAAAGGTTTCTAAAACTCAACGAATAGTCCCTCTCCTGGTGCTCCAGTTTGACTTTCCAACTGCCTTACTATCAATCTCCCAACTTGGAGAGACAGGCCCTTTAACCTCCTGGTTTGCACAGGTTCCCAATTTGGCAGAGGATGGAAGGGACGAGGGAGAACCCATGAGAGAGTAGCTGTTAGGCATTTGGACGGGCACATGTCAATCTAATTTCCCGGCAGGAAGAAGAATTAACCAAAGTCTCAGCCACCCACCGGGAACCAGTATAGGACATGATCCAAAATTTTGGACTTGCGTTCAGCTCACAAAAAACGAGTTGAGAAATGGAGCTCAGGGGCACAGCAATTCACAAACTGGCAGAGTGATAAAGGACAACTATCGTCCAAAAATCTGTTGAGGGAAGTCAACGAGGCGGACTTGAAAGCGAGGCAAAATAGCAGGAAACAGATTTCAAGAGGTACGTTGGAATCGCCTGTAAAGCACAGGAAGAGGGGCACAACTTGGACAATGGTGCACTTGGCCAAAAAGGGCGTATGCGTTTTCTCCTGAATATATTCAGGAGAAAACGCATACGCCCTTTTTGGCCAAGCAAGCAAGCGGGCAATGCAAATCTGCACTACAAAGAAGTATCACTTCCCACCGGTCAAAAGGGACATCCACAAAATGTGTAAAAACCAGAAAGGCAAGACAGGCACTGGAGAACAGGGAGCCTTGTTATGCTGATGGGCGGGATATAAATTGCCAACTGCCTCACTGGAGGAGTGCATTGTGTTCCCTAAAACAAGTAAACAACAGAGCTACAGAGCCAAGGCCACTTCCAGTCTAGGGAATATACCTTGGGAAAACTGAAAATCAATAAGAAAGAGCCACCTCCAAATTTAGGGCTGCACTGGCTACAAGAACCTCAACTTGGGTACACCTTAAATATCCCAGGAAATATAAAAATGGTTCAAAACATTGTGGTACTTACGTACGATGGAATATCCCTCAGCCATGAAATCAATGTCATAAGACCAGTAGCAGCAAAGTGAGTGGATTCAGGTACGATGATTCTAAGTGAAATAAGTCACACAGAAAAAGAAACTTATCATAAGATATCACTTATGAAGATCCTGTAAACATGGCTACACGTGAACTGAGTTAGGAAAGAGAACAGAGTCTCACATTTAGAAAACACTCTTATGCCTGCATAAAGGGGAAGGAGAGGTGGGGTGATGCATAAAACAAGAGTTTGATATAAGCACAGGGACCGTTTCAAAAACCAACTTTGGAATTGACAAAACCGACACCTTCCTCCGTGAAAGAGACTCAAAACCCCATATTTCCCACAGAGGAATATATCTGACTAGTAAGAATCTTAAAACCTATGTATTGATATGTCTCCATAAGGGAATCAAGTGTGTCTAGAGTGGCATAAACATGGCAGCGAGAATCAGCTCAAACCCACTATAAAAAGGAATTTCAAAAGCAAAACCAAAAAACAGGGAAATTCTTTACAATTCCTTCAGGGTGTCTGAGGAAACCTGGAAAGACCCTGTCTACAATGACAGCTGGATGTGGCATAAGGCTGGACACTTGGGACTGAGAGGATTGGTGAGATTGTGTGAGCGAATGCAGACACTTTCAAGCAATAATGCATGGCCCCCATTCCATGGGTCCCAACTCTCCATGTTCAAGGGAATATTACTACAGCTATAACATGTACAGGAAACCTAGAGAATGGACACACTGTGAATACGAAAGGTTTCTAAAACTCAACGAATAATCCCTCTCCTGGTGCTCCAGTTTGACTTTCCAACTGCCTTACTATCAATCTCCCAACTTGGAGAGACAGGCCCTTTAACCTCCTGGTTTGCACAGGTTCCCAATTTGGCAGAGGATGGAAGGGACGAGGGAGAACCCATGAGAGAGTAGCTGTTAGGCATTTGGACGGGCACATGTCAATCTAATTTCCCGGCAGGAAGAAGAATTAACCAAAGTCTCAGCCACCCACCGGGAACCAGTATAGGACATGATCCAAAATTTTGGACTTGCGTTCAGCTCACAAAAAACGAGTTGAGAAATGGAGCTCAGGGGCACAGCAATTCACAAACTGGCAGAGTGATAAAGGACAACTATCGTCCAAAAATCTGTTGAGGGAAGTCAACGAGGCGGACTTGAAAGCGAGGCAAAATAGCAGGAAACAGATTTCAAGAGGTACGTTGGAATCGCCTGTAAAGTACAGGAAGAGGGGCACAACTTGGACAATGGTGCACTTGGCCAAAAAGGGCGTATGCGTTTTCTCCTGAATATATTCAGGAGAAAACGCATACGCCCTTTTTGGCCAAGCAAGCAAGCGGGCAATGCAAATCTGCACTACAAAGAAGTATCACTTCCCACCGGTCAAAAGGGACATCCACAAAATGTGTAAAAACCAGAAAGGCAAGACAGGCCCTGGAGAACTGGGAGCCTTGTTATGCTGATGGGCGGGATGTAAATTGCCAACTGCCTCACTGGAGGAGTGCATTGTGTTCCCTAAAACAAGTAAACAACAGAGCTACAGAGCCAAGGCCACTTCCAGTCTAGGGAATATACCTTGGGAAATCTGAAAATCAATAAGAAAGAGCCACCTCCAAATTTAGGGCTGCACTGGCTACAAGAACCTCAACTTGGGTACACCTTAAATATCCCAGGAAATATAAAAATGGTTCAAAACATTGTGGTACTTACGTACGATGGAATATCCCTCAGCCATGAAATCAATGTCATAAAACCAGTAGCAGCAAAGTGAGTGGATTCAGGTACGATGATTCTAAGTGAAATAAGTCACACAGAAAAAGGAACTTATCATAAGATATCACTTATGAAGATCCTGTAAACATGGCTACACGTGAACTGAGTTAGGAAAGAGAACAGAGTCTCACATTTAGAAAACACTCTTATGCCTGCATAAAGGGGAAGGAGAGGTGGGGTGATGCATAAAACCAGAGTTTGATATAAGCACAGGGACCGTTTCAAAAACCAACTTTGGAATTGACAAAACCGACACCTTCCTCCGTGAAAGAGACTCAAAACCCCATATTTCCCACAGAGGAATATATCTGACTAGTAAGAATCTTAAAACCTATGTATTGATATGTCTCCATAAGGGAATCAAGTGTGTCTAGAGTGGCATAAACATGGCAGCGAGAATCAGCTCAAACCCACTATAAAAAGGAATTTCAAAAGCAAAACCAAAAAACAGGGAAATTCTTTACAATTCCTTCAGGGTGTCTGAGGAAACCTGGAAAGACCCTGTCTACAATGACAGCGGGATGTGGCATAAGGCTGGACACTTGGGACTGAGAGGATTGGTGAGATTGTGTGAGCGAATGCAGACCCTTTCAAGCAATAATGCATGGCCCCCATTCCATGGGTCCCAACTCTCCATGTTCAAGGGAATATTACTACAGCTATAACATGTACAGGAAACCTAGAGAATGGACACACTGTGAATACGAAAGGTTTCTAAAACTCAACGAATAGTCCCTCTCCTGGTGCTCCAGTTTGACTTTCCAACTGCCTTACTATCAATCTCCCAACTTGGAGAGACAGGCCCTTTAACCTCCTGGTTTGCACAGGTTCCCAATTTGGCAGAGGATGGAAGGGACGAGGGAGAACCCATGAGAGAGTAGCTGTTAGGCATTTGGACGGGCACATGTCAATCTAATTTCCCGGCAGGAAGAAGAATTAACCAAAGTCTCAGCCACCCACCGGGAACCAGTATAGGACATGATCCAAAATTTTGGACTTGCGTTCAGCTCACAAAAAACGAGTTGAGAAATGGAGCTCAGGGGCACAGCAATTCACAAACTGGCAGAGTGATAAAGGACAACTATCGTCCAAAAATCTGTTGAGGAAAGTCAACGAGGCGGACTTGAAAGCGAGGCAAAATAGCAGGAAACAGATTTCAAGAGGTACGTTGGAATCGCCTGTAAAGTACAGGAAGAGGGGCACAACTTGGACAATGGTGCACTTGGCCTAAAAGGGCGTATGCGTTTTCTCCTGAATATATTCAGGAGAAAACGCATACGCCCTTTTTGGCCAAGCAAGCAAGCGGGCAATGCAAATCTGCACTACAAAGAAGTATCACTTCCCACCGGTCAAAAGGGACATCCACAAAATGTGTAAAAACCAGAAAGGCAAGACAGGCACTGGAGAACAGGGAGCCTTGTTATGCTGATGGGCGGGATATAAATTGCCAACTGCCTCACTGGAGGAGTGCATTGTGTTCCCTAAAACAAGTAAACAACAGAGCTACAGAGCCAAGGCCACTTCCAGTCTAGGGAATATACCTTGGGAAAACTGAAAATCAATAAGAAAGAGCCACCTCCAAATTTAGGGCTGCACTGACTACAAGAACCTCAACTTGGGTACACCTTAAATATCCCAGGAAATATAAAAATGGTTCAAAACATTGTGGTACTTACGTACGATGGAATATCCCTCAGCCATGAAATCAATGTCATAAGACCAGTAGCAGCAAAGTGAGTGGATTCAGGTACGATGATTCTAAGTGAAATAAGTCACACAGAAAAAGAAACTTATCATAAGATATCACTTATGAAGATCCTGTAAACATGGCTACACGTGAACTGAGTTAGGAAAGAGAACAGAGTCTCACATTTAGAAAACACTCTTATGCCTGCATAAAGGGGATGGAGAGATGGGGTGATGCATAAAACCAGAGTTTGATATAAGCACAGGGACCGTTCCAAAAACCAACTTTGGAATAGACAAGACCTACACCTTCCTCAGTGAAAGAGACTCAAAACCCCATATTTCCCGCAGAGGAATATATCTGACTAGTAAGAATCTTAAAACCTATGTATTCATATGACTCCATAAGGGAATCAAGTGTGTCTAGAGTGGCATAAACATGGCAGCGAGAATCAGCTCAAACCCACTATAAAAAGGAATTTCAAAAGCAAAACCAAAAAACAGGGAAATTCTTTACAATTCCTTCAGGGTGTCTGAGGAAACCTGGAAAGACCCTGTCTACAATGGCAGCTGGATGTGGCATAAGGCTGGACACTTGGGACTGAGAGGATTGGTGAGATTGGGTGAGCAAATGCAGACCCTTTCAAGCAATAATGCATGGCCCCCATTCCATGGGTCCCAACTCTCCATGTTCAAGGGAATATTACTACAGCTATAACATGTACAGGAAACCTAGAGAATGGACACACTGTGAATACGAAAGGTTTCTAAAACTCAACGAATAGTCCCTCTCCTGGTGCTCCAGTTTGACTTTCCAACTGCCTTACTATCAATCTCCCAACTTGGAGAGACAGGCCCTTTAACCTCCTGGTTTGCACAGGTTCCCAATTTGGCAGAGGATGGAAGGGACGAGGGAGAACCCATGAGAGAGTAGCTGTTAGGCATTTGGACGGGCACATGTCAATCTAATTTCCCGGCAGGAAGAAGAATTAACCAAAGTCTCAGCCACCCACCGGGAACCAGTATAGGACATGATCCAAAATTTTGGACTTGCGTTCAGCTCACAAAAAACGAGTTGAGAAATGGAGCTCAGGGGCACAGCAATTCACAAACTGGCAGAGTGATAAAGGACAACTATCGTCCAAAAATCTGTTGAGGGAAGTCAACGAGGCGGACTTGAAAGCGAGGCAAAATAGCAGGAAACAGATTTCAAGAGGTACGTTGGAATCGCCTGTAAAGCACAGGAAGAGGGGCACAACTTGGACAATGGTGCACTTGGCCAAAAAGGGCGTATGCGTTTTCTCCTGAATATATTCAGGAGAAAACGCATACGCCCTTTTTGGCCAAGCAAGCAAGCGGGCAATGCAAATCTGCACTACAAAGAAGTATCACTTCCCACCGGTCAAAAGGGACATCCACAAAATGTGTAAAAACCAGAAAGGCAAGACAGGCACTGGAGAACAGGGAGCCTTGTTATGCTGATGGGCGGGATATAAATTGCCAACTGCCTCACTGGAGGAGTGCATTGTGTTCCCTAAAACAAGTAAACAACAGAGCTACAGAGCCAAGGCCACTTCCAGTCTAGGGAATATACCTTGGGAAAACTGAAAATCAATAAGAAAGAGCCACCTCCAAATTTAGGGCTGCACTGACTACAAGAACCTCAACTTGGGTACACCTTAAATATCCCAGGAAATATAAAAATGGTTCAAAACATTGTGGTACTTACGTACGATGGAATATCCCTCAGCCATGAAATCAATGTCATAAGACCAGTAGCAGCAAAGTGAGTGGATTCAGGTACGATGATTCTAAGTGAAATAAGTCACACAGAAAAAGAAACTTATCATAAGATATCACTTATGAAGATCCTGTAAACATGGCTACACGTGAACTGAGTTAGGAAAGAGAACAGAGTCTCACATTTAGAAAACACTCTTATGCCTGCATAAAGGGGAAGGAGAGGTGGGGTGATGCATAAAACCAGAGTTTGATATAAGCACAGGGACCGTTTCAAAAACCAACTTTGGAATTGACAAAACCGACACCTTCCTCCGTGAAAGAGACTCAAAACCCCAAATTTCCCACAGAGGAATATATCTGACTAGTAAGAATCTTAAAACCTATGTATTGATATGTCTCCATAAGGGAATCAAGTGTGTCTAGAGTGGCATAAACATGGCAGCGAGAATCAGCTCAAACCCACTATAAAAAGGAATTTCAAAAGCAAAACCAAAAAACAGGGAAATTCTTTACAATTCCTTCAGGGTGTCTGAGGAAACCTGGAAAGACCCTGTCTACAATGACAGCTGGATGTGGCATAAGGCTGGACACTTGGGACTGAGAGGATTGGTGAGATTGGGTGAGCGAATGCAGACCCTTTCAAGCAATAATGCATGGCCCCCATTCCATGGGTCCCAACTCTCCATGTTCAAGGGAATATTACTACAGCTATAACATGTACAGGAAACCTAGAGAATGGACACACTGTGAATACGAAAGGTTTCTAAAACTCAACGAATAGTCCCTCTCCTGGTGCTCCAGTTTGACTTTCCAACTGCCTTACTATCAATCTCCCAACTTGGAGAGACAGGCCCTTTAACCTCCTGGTTTGCACAGGTTCCCAATTTGGCAGAGGATGGAAGGGACGAGGGAGAACCCATGAGAGAGTAGCTGTTAGGCATTTGGACGGGCACATGTCAATCTAATTTCCCGGCAGGAAGAAGAATTAACCAAAGTCTCAGCCACCCACCGGGAACCAGTATAGGACATGATCCAAAATTTTGGACTTGCGTTCAGCTCACAAAAAACGAGTTGAGAAATGGAGCTCAGGGGCACAGCAATTCACAAACTGGCAGAGTGATAAAGGACAACTATCGTCCAAAAATCTGTTGAGGGAAGTCAACGAGGCGGACTTGAAAGCGAGGCAAAATAGCAGGAAACAGATTTCAAGAGGTACGTTGGAATCGCCTGTAAAGTACAGGAAGAGGGTCACAACTTGGACAATGGTGCACTTGGCCAAAAAGGGCGTATGCGTTTTCTCCTGAATATATTCAGGAGAAAACGCATACGCCCTTTTTGGCCAAGCAAGCAAGCGGGCAATGCAAATCTGCACTACAAAGAAGTATCACTTCCCACCGGTCAAAAGGGACATCCACAAAATGTGTAAAAACCAGAAAGGCAAGACAGGCCCTGGAGAACAGGGAGCCTTGTTATGCTGATGGGCGGGATATAAATTGCCAACTGCCTCACTGGAGGAGTGCATTGTGTTCCCTAAAACAAGTAAACACCAGAGCTACAGAGCCAAGGCCACTTCCAGTCTAGGGAATATACCTTGGGAAAACTGAAAATCAATAAGAAAGAGCCACCTCCAAATTTAGGGCTGCACTGACTACAAGAACCTCAACTTGGGTACACCTTAAATATCCCAGGAAATATAAAAATGGTTCAAAACATTGTGGTACTTACGTACGATGGAATATCCCTCAGCCATGATATCAATGTCATAAGACCAGTAGCAGCAAAGTGAGTGGATTCAGGTACGATGATTCTAAGTGAAATAAGTCACACAGAAAAAGAAACTTATCATAAGATATCACTTATGAAGATCCTGTAAACATGGCTACACGTGAACTGAGTTAGGAAAGAGAACAGAGTCTCACCTTTAGAAAACACTCTTATGCCTGCATAAAGGGGAAGGAGAGGTGGGGTGAAGCATAAAACCAGAGTTTGATATAAGCACAGGGACCGTTTCAAAAACCAACTTTGGAATCGACAAAACCGACACCTTCCTCCGTGAAAGAGACTCAAAACCCCATATTTCCCACAGAGGAATATATCTGACTAGTAAGAATCTTAAAACCTATGTATTGATATGTCTCCATAAGGGAATCAAGTGTGTCTAGAGTGGCATAAACATGGCAGCGAGAATCAGCTCAAACCCACTATAAAAAGGAATTTCAAAAGCAAAACCAAAAAACAGGGAAATTCTTTACAATTCCTTCAGGGTGTCTGAGGAAACCTGGAAAGACCCTGTCTACAATGGCAGCTGGATGTGGCATAAGGCTGGACACTTGGGACTGAGAGGATTGGTGAGATTGGGTGAGCAAATGCAGACCCTTTCAAGCAATAATGCATGGCCCCCATTCCATGGGTCCCAACTCTCCATGTTCAAGGGAATATTACTACAGCTATAACATGTACAGGAAACCTAGAGAATGGACACACTGTGAATACGAAAGGTTTCTAAAACTCAACGAATAGTCCCTCTCCTGGTGCTCCAGTTTGACTTTCCAACTGCCTTACTATCAATCTCCCAACTTGGAGAGACAGGCCCTTTAACCTCCTGGTTTGCACAGGTTCCCAATTTGGCAGAGGATGGAAGGGACGAGGGAGAACCCATGAGAGAGTAGCTGTTAGGCATTTGGACGGGCACATGTCAATCTAATTTCCCGGCAGGAAGAAGAATTAACCAAAGTCTCAGCCACCCACCGGGAACCAGTATAGGACATGATCCAAAATTTTGGACTTGCGTTCAGCTCACAAAAAACGAGTTGAGAAATGGAGCTCAGGGGCACAGCAATTCACAAACTGGCAGAGTGATAAAGGACAACTATCGTCCAAAAATCTGTTGAGGGAAGTCAACGAGGCGGACTTGAAAGCGAGGCAAAATAGCAGGAAACAGATTTCAAGAGGTACGTTGGAATCGCCTGTAAAGCACAGGAAGAGGGGCACAACTTGGACAATGGTGCACTTGGCCAAAAAGGGCGTATGCGTTTTCTCCTGAATATATTCAGGAGAAAACGCATACGCCCTTTTTGGCCAAGCAAGCAAGCGGGCAATGCAAATCTGCACTACAAAGAAGTATCACTTCCCACCGGTCAAAAGGGACATCCACAAAATGTGTAAAAACCAGAAAGGCAAGACAGGCACTGGAGAACAGGGAGCCTTGTTATGCTGATGGGCGGGATATAAATTGCCAACTGCCTCACTGGAGGAGTGCATTGTGTTCCCTAAAACAAATAAACAACAGAGCTACAGAGCCAAGGCCACTTCCAGTCTAGGGAATATACCTTGGGAAAACTGAAAATCAATAAGAAAGAGCCACCTCCAAATTTAGGGCTGCACTGACTACAAGAACCTCAACTTGGGTACACCTTAAATATCCCAGGAAATATAAAAATGGTTCAAAACATTGTGGTACTTACGTACGATGGAATATCCCTCAGCCATGAAATCAATGTCATAAGACCAGTAGCAGCAAAGTGAGTGGATTCAGGTACGATGATTCTAAGTGAAATAAGTCACACAGATAAAGAAACTTATCATAAGATATCACTTATGAAGATCCTGTAAACATGGCTACACGTGAACTGAGTTAGGAAAGAGAACAGAGTCTCACATTTAGAAAACACTCTTATGCCTGCATAAAGGGGAAGGAGAGGTGGGGTGATGCATAAAACCAGAGTTTGATATAAGCACAGGGACCGTTTCAAAAACCAACTTTGGAATTGACAAAACCGACACCTTCCTCCGTGAAAGAGACTCAAAACCCCAAATTTCCCACAGAGGAATATATCTGACTAGTAAGAATCTTAAAACCTATGTATTGATATGTCTCCATAAGGGAATCAAGTGTGTCTAGAGTGGCATAAACATGGCAGCGAGAATCAGCTCAAACCCACTATAAAAAGGAATTTCAAAAGCAAAACCAAAAAACAGGGAAATTCTTTACAATTCCTTCAGGGTGTCTGAGGAAACCTGGAAAGACCCTGTCTACAATGACAGCTGGATGTGGCATAAGGCTGGACACTTGGGACTGAGAGGATTGGTGAGATTGGGTGAGCGAATGCAGACCCTTTCAAGCAATAATGCATGGCCCCCATTCCATGGGTCCCAACTCTCCATGTTCAAGGGAATATTACTACAGCTATAACATGTACAGGAAACCTAGAGAATGGACACACTGTGAATACGAAAGGTTTCTAAAACTCAACGAATAGTCCCTCTCCTGGTGCTCCAGTTTGACTTTCCAACTGCCTTACTATCAATCTCCCAACTTGGAGAGACAGGCCCTTTAACCTCCTGGTTTGCACAGGTTCCCAATTTGGCAGAGGATGGAAGGGACGAGGGAGAACCCATGAGAGAGTAGCTGTTAGGCATTTGGACGGGCACATGTCAATCTAATTTCCCGGCAGGAAGAAGAATTAACCAAAGTCTCAGCCACCCACCGGGAACCAGTATAGGACATGATCCAAAATTTTGGACTTGCGTTCAGCTCACAAAAAACGAGTTGAGAAATGGAGCTCAGGGGCACAGCAATTCACAAACTGGCAGAGTGATAAAGGACAACTATCGTCCAAAAATCTGTTGAGGGAAGTCAACGAGGCGGACTTGAAAGCGAGGCAAAATAGCAGGAAACAGATTTCAAGAGGTACGTTGGAATCGCCTGTAAAGTACAGGAAGAGGGTCACAACTTGGACAATGGTGCACTTGGCCAAAAAGGGCGTATGCGTTTTCTCCTGAATATATTCAGGAGAAAACGCATACGCCCTTTTTGGCCAAGCAAGCAAGCGGGCAATGCAAATCTGCACTACAAAGAAGTATCACTTCCCACCGGTCAAAAGGGACATCCACAAAATGTGTAAAAACCAGAAAGGCAAGACAGGCCCTGGAGAACAGGGAGCCTTGTTATGCTGATGGGCGGGATATAAATTGCCAACTGCCTCACTGGAGGAGTGCATTGTGTTCCCTAAAACAAGTAAACACCAGAGCTACAGAGCCAAGGCCACTTCCAGTCTAGGGAATATACCTTGGGAAAACTGAAAATCAATAAGAAAGAGCCACCTCCAAATTTAGGGCTGCACTGACTACAAGAACCTCAACTTGGGTACACCTTAAATATCCCAGGAAATATAAAAATGGTTCAAAACATTGTGGTACTTACGTACGATGGAATATCCCTCAGCCATGATATCAATGTCATAAGACCAGTAGCAGCAAAGTGAGTGGATTCAGGTACGATGATTCTAAGTGAAATAAGTCACACAGAAAAAGAAACTTATCATAAGATATCACTTATGAAGATCCTGTAAACATGGCTACACGTGAACTGAGTTAGGAAAGAGAACAGAGTCTCACATTTAGAAAACACTCTTATGCCTGCATAAAGGGGAAGGAGAGGTGGGGTGAAGCATAAAACCAGAGTTTGATATAAGCACAGGGACCGTTTCAAAAACCAACTTTGGAATCGACAAAACCGACACCTTCCTCCGTGAAAGAGACTCAAAACCCCATATTTCCCACAGAGGAATATATCTGACTAGTAAGAATCTTAAAACCTATGTATTGATATGTCTCCATAAGGGAATCAAGTGTGTCTAGAGTGGCATAAACATGGCAGCGAGAATCAGCTCAAACCCACTATAAAAAGGAATTTCAAAAGCAAAACCAAAAAACAGGGAAATTCTTTACAATTCCTTCAGGGTGTCTGAGGAAACCTGGAAAGACCCTGTCTACAATGACAGCTGGATGTGGCATAAGGCTGGACACTTGGGACTGAGAGGATTGGTGAGATTGTGTGAGCGAATGCAGACCCTTTCAAGCAATAATGCATGGCCCCCATTCCATGGGTCCCAACTCTCCATGTTCAAGGGAATATTACTACAGCTATAACATGTACAGGAAACCTAGAGAATGGACACACTGTGAATACGAAAGGTTTCTAAAACTCAACGAATAGTCCCTCTCCTGGTGCTCCAGTTTGACTTTCCAACTGCCTTACTATCAATCTCCCAACTTGGAGAGACAGGCCCTTTAACCTCCTGGTTTGCACAGGTTCCCAATTTGGCAGAGGATGGAAGGGACGAGGGAGAACCCATGAGAGAGTAGCTGTTAGGCATTTGGACGGGCACATGTCAATCTAATTTCCCGGCAGGAAGAAGAATTAACCAAAGTCTCAGCCACCCACCGGGAACCAGTATAGGACATGATCCAAAATTTTGGACTTGCGTTCAGCTCACAAAAAACGAGTTGAGAAATGGAGCTCAGGGGCACAGCAATTCACAAACTGGCAGAGTGATAAAGGACAACTATCGTCCAAAAATCTGTTGAGGGAAGTCAACGAGGCGGACTTGAAAGCGAGGCAAAATAGCAGGAAACAGATTTCAAGAGGTACGTTGGAATCGCCTGTAAAGCACAGGAAGAGGGGCACAACTTGGACAATGGTGCACTTGGCCAAAAAGGGCGTATGCGTTTTCTCCTGAATATATTCAGGAGAAAACGCATACGCCCTTTTTGGCCAAGCAAGCAAGCGGGCAATGCAAATCTGCACTACAAAGAAGTATCACTTCCCACCGGTCAAAAGGGACATCCACAAAATGTGTAAAAACCAGAAAGGCAAGACAGGCCCTGGAGAACAGGGAGCCTTGTTATGCTGATGGGCGGGATGTAAATTGCCAACTGCCTCACTGGAGGAGTGCATTGTGTTCCCTAAAAGAAGTAAACAACAGAGCTACAGAGCCAAGGCCACTTCCAGTCTAGGGAATATACCTTGGGAAAACTGAAAATCAATAAGAAAGAGCCACCTCCAAATTTAGGGCTGCACTGACTACAAGAACCTCAACTTGGGTACACCTTAAATATCCCAGGAAATATAAAAATGGTTCAAAACATTGTGGTACTTACGTATGATGGAATATCCCTCAGCGATGAAATCAATGTCATAAGACCAGTAGCAGCAAAGTGAGTGGATTCAGGTACGATGATTCTAAGTGAAATAAGTCACACAGAAAAAGAAACTTATCATAAGATATCACTTATGAAGATCCTGTAAACATGGCTACACGTGAACTGAGTTAGGAAAGAGAACAGAGTCTCACATTTAGAAAACACTCTTATGCCTGCATAAAGGGGAAGGAGAGGTGGGGTGATGCATAAAACCAGAGTTTGATATAAGCACAGGGACCGTTTCAAAAACCAACTTTGGAATTGACAAGACCGACACCTTCCTTAGTGAAAGAGACTCAAAACCCCATATTTCCCGCAGAGGAATATATCTGACTAGTAAGAATCTTAAAACCTATGTATTGATATGACTCCATGAGGGAATCAAGTGTGTCTAGAGTGGCATAAACATGGCAGCGAGAATCAGCTCAAACCCACTATAAAAAGGAATTTCAAAAGCAAAACCAAAAAACAGGGAAATTCTTTACAATTCCTTCAGGGTGTCTGAGGAAACCTGGAAAGACCCTATCTACAATGACAGCTGGATGTGGCATAAGGCTGGACACTTGGGACTGAGAGGATTGGTGAGATTCGGTGAGCAAATGCAGACCCTTTCAAGCAATAATGCATGGCCCCCATTCCATGGGTCCCAACTCTCCATGTTCAAGGGAATATTACTACAGCTATAACATGTACAGGAAACCTAGAGAATGGACACACTGTGAATACGAAAGGTTTCTAAAACTCAACGAATAGTCCCTCTCCTGGTGCTCCAGTTTGACTTTCCAACTGCCTTACTATCAATCTCCCAACTTGGAGAGACAGGCCCTTTAACCTCCTGGTTTGCACAGGTTCCCAATTTGGCAGAGGATGGAAGGGACGAGGGAGAACCCATGAGAGAGTAGCTGTTAGGCATTTGGACGGGCACATGTCACTCTAATTTCCCGGCAGGAAGAAGAATTAACCAAAGTCTCAGCCACCCACCGGGAACCAGTATAGGACATGATCCAAAATTTTGGACTTGCGTTCAGCTCACAAAAAACGAGTTGAGAAATGGAGCTCAGGGGCACAGCAATTCACAAACTGGCAGAGTGATAAAGGACAACTATCGTCCAAAAGTCTGTTGAGGGAAGTCAACGAGGCGGACTTGAAAGTGAGGCAAAATAGCAGGAAACAGATTTCAAGAGGTACGTTGGAATCACCTGTAAAGCACAGGAAGAGGGGCACAACTTGGACAATGGTGCACTTGGCCAAAAAGGGCGTATGCGTTTTCTCCTGAATATATTCAGGAGAAAACGCATACGCCCTTTTTGGCCAAGCAAGCAAGCGGGCAATGCAAATCTGCACTTCAAAGAAGTATCACTTCCCACCGGTGAAAAGGGACATCCACAAAATGTGTAAAAACCAGAAAGGCAAGACAGGCCCTGGAGAACAGGGAGCCTTGTTATGCTGATGGGCGGGATGTAAATTGCCAACTGCCTCACTGGAGGAGTGCATTGTGTATCCTAAAACAAGTAAACAACAGAGCTACAGAGCCAAGGCCACTTCTAGTCTAGGGAATATACCTTGGGAAAACTGAAAATCAATAAGAAAGAGCCACCTCCAAATTTAGGGCTGCACTGGCTACAAGAACCTCAACTTGGGTACACCTTAAATATCCCAGGAAATATAAAAATGGTTCAAAACATTGTGGTACTTACGTACGATGGAATATCCCTCAGCCATGAAATCAATGTCATAAAACCAGTAGCAGCAAAGTGAGTGGATTCAGGTACGATGATTCTAAGTGAAATAAGTCACACAGAAAAAGGAACTTATCATAAGATATCACTTATGAAGATCCTGTAAACATGGCTACACGTGAACTGAGTTAGGAAAGAGAACAGAGTCTCACATTTAGAAAACACTCTTATGCCTGCATAAAGGGGATGGAGAGGTGGGGTGATGCATAAAACCAGAGTTTGATATAAGCACAGGGACCGTTCCAAAAACCAACTTTGGAATAGACAAGACCTACACCTTCCTCAGTGAAAGAGACTCAAAACCCCATATTTCCCGCAGAGGAATATATCTGACTAGTAAGAATCTTAAAACCTATGTATTCATATGACTCCATAAGGGAATCAAGTGTGTCTAGAGTGGCATAAACATGGCAGCGAGAATCAGCTCAAACCCACTATAAAAAGGAATTTCAAAAGCAAAACCAAAAAACAGGGAAATTCTTTACAATTCCTTCAGGGTGTCTGAGGAAACCTGGAAAGACCCTGTCTACAATGGCAGCTGGATGTGGCATAAGGCTGGACACTTGGGACTGAGAGGATTGGTGAGATTGGGTGAGCAAATGCAGACCCTTTCAAGCAATAATGCATGGCCCCCATTCCATGGGTCCCAACTCTCCATGTTCAAGGGAATATTACTACAGCTATAACATGTACAGGAAACCTAGAGAATGGACACACTGTGAATACGAAAGGTTTCTAAAACTCAACGAATAGTCCCTCTCCTGGTGCTCCAGTTTGACTTTCCAACTGCCTTACTATCAATCTCCCAACTTGGAGAGACAGGCCCTTTAACCTCCTGGTTTGCACAGGTTCCCAATTTGGCAGAGGATGGAAGGGACGAGGGAGAACCCATGAGAGAGTAGCTGTTAGGCATTTGGACGGGCACATGTCAATCTAATTTCCCGGCAGGAAGAAGAATTAACCAAAGTCTCAGCCACCCACCGGGAACCAGTATAGGACATGATCCAAAATTTTGGACTTGCGTTCAGCTCACAAAAAACGAGTTGAGAAATGGAGCTCAGGGGCACAGCAATTCACAAACTGGCAGAGTGATAAAGGACAACTATCGTCCAAAAATCTATTGAGGGAAGTCAACGAGGCGGACTTGAAAGCGAGGCAAAATAGCAGGAAACAGATTTCAAGAGGTACGTTGGAATCGCCTGTAAAGCACAGGAAGAGGGGCACAACTTGGACAATGGTGCACTTGGCCAAAAAGGGCGTATGCGTTTTCTCCTGAATATATTCAGGAGAAAACGCATACGCCCTTTTTGGCCAAGCAAGCAAGCGGGCAATGCAAATCTGCACTACAAAGAAGTATCACTTCCCACCGGTCAAAAGGGACATCCACAAAATGTGTAAAAACCAGAAAGGCAAGACAGGCACTGGAGAACAGGGAGCCTTGTTATGCTGATGGGCGGGATATAAATTGCCAACTGCCTCACTGGAGGAGTGCATTGTGTTCCCTAAAACAAGTAAACAACAGAGCTACAGAGCCAAGGCCACTTCCAGTCTAGGGAATATACCTTGGGAAAACTGAAAATCAATAAGAAAGAGCCACCTCCAAATTTAGGGCTGCACTGACTACAAGAACCTCAACTTGGGTACACCTTAAATATCCCAGGAAATATAAAAATGGTTCAAAACATTGTGGTACTTACGTACGATGGAATATCCCTCAGCCATGAAATCAATGTCATAAGACCAGTAGCAGCAAAGTGAGTGGATTCAGGTACGATGATTCTAAGTGAAATAAGTCACACAGAAAAAGAAACTTATCATAAGATATCACTTATGAAGATCCTGTAAACATGGCTACACGTGAACTGAGTTAGGAAAGAGAACAGAGTCTCACATTTAGAAAACACTCTTATGCCTGCATAAAGGGGAAGGAGAGGTGGGGTGATGCATAAAACCAGAGTTTGATATAAGCACAGGGACCGTTTCAAAAACCAACTTTGGAATTGACAAAACCGACACCTTCCTCCGTGAAAGAGACTCAAAACCCCATATTTCCCACAGAGGAATATATCTGACTAGTAAGAATCTTAAAACCTATGTATTGATATGTCTCCATAAGGGAATCAAGTGTGTCTAGAGTGGCATAAACATGGCAGCGAGAATCAGCTCAAACCCACTATAAAAAGGAATTTCAAAAGCAAAACCAAAAAACAGGGAAATTCTTTACAATTCCTTCAGGGTGTCTGAGGAAACCTGGAAAGACCC
The DNA here is from genome assembly GCF_025265405.1 of Mesoplodon densirostris. Lineage (NCBI taxonomy): Eukaryota > Metazoa > Chordata > Mammalia > Artiodactyla > Ziphiidae > Mesoplodon > Mesoplodon densirostris. Next base: position 1,067,395 of record NW_026778200.1, on the reverse strand, counting down.
TGTCTACAATGACAGCTGGATGTGGCATAAGGCTGGACACTTGGGACTGAGAGGATTGGTGAGATTGTGTGAGCGAATGCAGACCCTTTCAAGCAATAATGCATGGCCCCCATTCCATGGGTCCCAACTCTCCATGTTCAAGGGAATATTACTACAGCTATAACATGTACAGGAAACCTAGAGAATGGACACACTGTGAATACGAAAGGTTTCTAAAACTCAACGAATAGTCCCTCTCCTGGTGCTCCAGTTTGACTTTCCAACTGCCTTACTATCAATCTCCCAACTTGGAGAGACAGGCCCTTTAACCTCCTGGTTTGCACAGGTTCCCAATTTGGCAGAGGATGGAAGGGACGAGGGAGAACCCATGAGAGAGTAGCTGTTAGGCATTTGGACGGGCACATGTCAATCTAATTTCCCGGCAGGAAGAAGAATTAACCAAAGTCTCAGCCACCCACCGGGAACCAGTATAGGACATGATCCAAAATTTTGGACTTGCGTTCAGCTCACAAAAAACGAGTTGAGAAATGGAGCTCAGGGGCACAGCAATTCACAAACTGGCAGAGTGATAAAGGACAACTATCGTCCAAAAATCTGTTGAGGGAAGTCAACGAGGCGGACTTGAAAGCGAGGCAAAATAGCAGGAAACAGATTTCAAGAGGTACGTTGGAATCGCCTGTAAAGTACAGGAAGAGGGGCACAACTTGGACAATGGTGCACTTGGCCAAAAAGGGCGTATGCGTTTTCTCCTGAATATATTCAGGAGAAAACGCATACGCCCTTTTTGGCCAAGCAAGCAAGCGGGCAATGCAAATCTGCACTACAAAGAAGTATCACTTCCCACCGGTCAAAAGGGACATCCACAAAATGTGTAAAAACCAGAAAGGCAAGACAGGCCCTGGAGAACAGGGAGCCTTGTTATGCTGATGGGCGGGATATAAATTGCCAACTGCCTCACTGGAGGAGTGCATTGTGTTCCCTAAAACAAGTAAACACCAGAGCTACAGAGCCAAGGCCACTTCCAGTCTAGGGAATATACCTTGGGAAAACTGAAAATCAATAAGAAAGAGCCACCTCCAAATTTAGGGCTGCACTGACTACAAGAACCTCAACTTGGGTACACCTTAAATATCCCAGGAAATATAAAAATGGTTCAAAACATTGTGGTACTTACGTACGATGGAATATCCCTCAGCCATGAAATCAATGTCATAAGACCAGTAGCAGCAAAGTGAGTGGATTCAGGTACGATGATTCTAAGTGAAATAAGTCACACAGAAAAAGAAACTTATCATAAGATATCACTTATGAAGATCCTGTAAACATGGCTACACGTGAACTGAGTTAGGAAAGAGAACAGAGTCTCACATTTAGAAAACACTCTTATGCCTGCATAAAGGGGAAGGAGAGGTGGGGTGAAGCATAAAACCAGAGTTTGATATAAGCACAGGGACCGTTTCAAAAACCAACTTTGGAATCGACAAAACCGACACCTTCCTCCGTGAAAGAGACTCAAAACCCCATATTTCCCACAGAGGAATATATCTGACTAGTAAGAATCTTAAAACCTATGTATTGATATGTCTCCATAAGGGAATCAAGTGTGTCTAGAGTGGCATAAACATGGCAGCGAGAATCAGCTCAAACCCACTATAAAAAGGAATTTCAAAAGCAAAACCAAAAAACAGGGAAATTCTTTACAATTCCTTCAGGGTGTCTGAGGAAACCTGGAAAGACCCTATCTACAATGACAGCTGGATGTGGCATAAGGCTGGACACTTGGGACTGAGAGGATTGGTGAGATTGGGTGAGCAAATGCAGACCCTTTCAAGCAATAATGCATGGCCCCCATTCCATGGGTCCCAACTCTCCATGTTCAAGGGAATATTACTACAGCTATAACATGTACAGGAAACCTAGAGAATGGACACACTGTGAATACGAAAGGTTTCTAAAACTCAACGAATAGTCCCTCTCCTGGTGCTCCAGTTTGACTTTCCAACTGCCTTACTATCAATCTCCCAACTTGGAGAGACAGGCCCTTTAACCTCCTGGTTTGCACAGGTTCCCAATTTGGCAGAGGATGGAAGGGACGAGGGAGAACCCATGAGAGAGTAGCTGTTAGGCATTTGGACGGGCACATGTCACTCTAATTTCCCGGCAGGAAGAAGAATTAACCAAAGTCTCAGCCACCCACCGGGAACCAGTATAGGACATGATCCAAAATTTTGGACTTGCGTTCAGCTCACAAAAAACGAGTTGAGAAATGGAGCTCAGGGGCACAGCAATTCACAAACTGGCAGAGTGATAAAGGACAACTATCGTCCAAAAGTCTGTTGAGGGAAGTCAACGAGGCGGACTTGAAAGCGAGGCAAAATAGCAGGAAACAGATTTCAAGAGGTACGTTGGAATCACCTGTAAAGCACAGGAAGAGGGGCACAACTTGGACAATGGTGCACTTGGCCAAAAAGGGCGTATGCCTTTTCTCCTGAATATATTCAGGAGAAAACGCATACGCCCTTTTTGGCCAAGCAAGCAAGCGGGCAATGCAAATCTGCACTACAAAGAAGTATCACTTCCCACCGGTGAAAAGGGACATCCACAAAATGTGTAAAAACCAGAAAGGCAAGACAGGCACTGGAGAACAGGGAGCCTTGTTATGCTGATGGGCGGGATGTAAATTGCCAACTGCCTCACTGGAGGAGTGCATTGTGTTCCATAAAACAAGTAAACAACAGAGCTACAGAGCCAAGGCCACTTCTAGTCTAGGGAATATACCTTGGGAAAACTGAAAATCAATAAGAAAGAGCCACCTCCAAATTTAGGGCTGCACTGGCTACAAGAACCTCAACTTGGGTACACCTTAAATATCCCAGGAAATATAAAAATGGTTCAAAACATTGTGGTACTTACGTACGATGGAATATCCCTCAGCCATGAAATCAATGTCATAAAACAAGTAGCAGCAAAGTGAGTGGATTCAGGTACGATGATTCTAAGTGAAATAAGTCACACAGAAAAAGGAACTCATCATAAGATATCACTTATGAAGATCCTGTAAACATGGCTACACGTGAACTGAGTTAGGAAAGAGAACAGAGTCTCACATTTAGAAAACACTCTTATGCCTGCATAAAGGGGATGGAGAGGTGGGGTGATGCATAAAACCAGAGTTTGATATAAGCACAGGGACCGATCCAAAAACCAACTTTGGAATAGACAAGACCTACACCTTCCTCAGTGAAAGAGACTCAAAAGCCCATATTTCCCGCAGAGGAATATATCTGACTAGTAAGAATCTTAAAACCTATGTATTGATATGACTCCATAAGGGAATCAAGTGTGTCTAGAGTGGCATAAACATGGCAGCGAGAATCAGCTCAAACCCACTATAAAAAGGAATTTCAAAAGCAAAACCAAAAAACAGGGAAATTCTTTACAATTCCTTCAGGGTGTCTGAGGAAACCTGGAAAGACCCTATCTACAATGACAGCTGGATGTGGCATAAGGCTGGACACTTGGGACTGAGAGGATTGGTGAGATTGGGTGAGCAAATGCAGACCCTTTCAAGCAATAATGCATGGCCCCCATTCCATGGGTCCCAACTCTCCAGGTTCAAGGGAATATTACTACAGCTATAACATGTACAGGAAACCTAGAGAATGGACACACTGTGAATACGAAAGGTTTCTAAAACTCAACGAATAGTCCCTCTCCTGGTGCTCCAGTTTGACTTTCCAACTGCCTTACTATCAATCTCCCAACTTGGAGAGACAGGCCCTTTAACCTCCTGGTTTGCACAGGTTCCCAATTTGGCAGAGGATGGAAGGGACGAGGGAGAACCCATGAGAGAGTAGCTGTTAGGCATTTGGACGGGCACATGTCACTCTAATTTCCCGGCAGGAAGAAGAATTAACCAAAGTCTCAGCCACCCACCGGGAACCAGTATAGTACACGATCCAAAATTTTGGACTTGCGTTCAGCTCACAAAAAACGAGTTGAGAAATGGAGCTCAGGGGCACAGCAATTCACAAACTGTCAGAGTGATAAAGGACAACTATCGTCCAAAAATCTGTTGAGGGAAGTCAACGAGGCGGACTTGAAAGCGAGGCAAAATAGCAGGAAACAGATTTCAAGAGGTACCTTGAAATCGCCTGTAAAGCACAGGAAGAGGGGCACAACTAGGACAATGGTGCACTTGGCCAAAAAGGGCGTATGCGTTTTCTCCTGAATATATTCAGGAGAAAACGCATACGCCCTTTTTGGCCAAGCAAGCAAGCGGGCAATGCAAATCTGCACTACAAAGAAGTATCATTTTCCACCGGTCAAAAGGGACATCCACAAAATGTGTAAAAACCAGAAAGTCAAGACAGGCCCTGGAGAACTGGGAGCCTTGTTATGCTGATGGGTGGGATGTAAATTGCCAACTGCCTCACTGGAGGAGTGCATTGTGTTCCCTAAAACAAGTAAACAACAGAGCTACAGAGCCAAGGCCACTTCCAGTCTAGGGAATATACCTTGGGAAAACTGAAAATCAATAAGAAAGAGCCACCTCCAAATTTAGGGCTGCACTGACTACAAGAACCTCAACTTGGGTACACCTTAAATATCCCAGGAAATATAAAAATGGTTCAAAACATTGTGGTACTTACGTACGATGGAATATCCCTCAGCCATGAAATCAATGTCATAAGACCAGTAGCAGCAAAGTGAGTGGATTCAGGTACGATGATTCTAAGTGAAATAAGTCACACAGAAAAAGAAACTTATCATAAGATATCACTTAGGAAGATCCTGTAAACATGGCTACACGTGAACTGAGTTAGGAAAGAGAACAGAGTCTCACATTTAGAAAACACTCTTATGCCTGCATAAAGGGGAAGGAGAGGTGGGGTGATGCATAAAACCAGAGTTTGATATAAGCACAGGGACCGTTCCAAAAACCAACTTTGGAATAGACAAGACCTACACCTTCCTCAGTGAAAGAGACTCAAAACCCCATATTTCCCGCAGAGGAATATATCTGACTAGTAAGAATCTTAAAACCTATGTATTGATATGTCTCCATAAGGGAATCAAGTGTGTCTAGAGTGGCATAAACATGGCAGCGAGAAGCAGCTCAAACCCACTATAAAAAGGAATTTCAAAAGCAAAACCAAAAAACAGGGAAATTCTTTACAATTCCTTCAGGGTGTCTGAGGAAACCTGGAAAGACCCTGTCTACAATGACAGCTGGATGTGGCATAAGGCTGGACACTTGGGACTGAGAGGATTGGTGAGATTGGGTGAGCGAATGCAGACCCTTTCAAGCAATAATGCATGGCCCCCATTCCATGGGTCCCAACTCTCCATGTTCAAGGGAATATTACTACAGCTATAACATGTACAGGAAACCTAGAGAATGGACACACTGTGAATACGAAAGGTTTCTAAAACTCAACGAATAGTCCCTCTCCTGGTGCTCCAGTTTGACTTTCCAACTGCCTTACTATCAATCTCCCAACTTGGAGAGACAGGCCCTTTAACCTCCTGGTTTGCACAGGTTCCCAATTTGGCAGTGGATGGAAGGGACGAGGGAGAACCCATGAGAGAGTAGCTGTTAGGCATTTGGACGGGCACATGTCACTCTAATTTCCCGGCAGGAAGAAGAATTAACCAAAGTCTCAGCCACCCACCGGGAACCAGTATAGGACATGATCCAAAATTTTGGACTTGCGTTCAGCTCACAAAAAACGAGTTGAGAAATGGAGCTCAGGGGCACAGCAATTCACAAACTGGCAGAGTGATAAAGGACAACTATCGTCCAAAAATCTGTTGAGGGAAGTCAACGAGGCGGACTTGAAAGCGAGGCAAAATAGCAGGAAACAGATTTCAAGAGGTACCTTGGAATCGCCTGTAAAGCACAGGAAGAGGGGCACAACTTGGACAATGGTGCACTTGGCCAAAAAGGGCGTATGCGTTTTCTCCTGAATATATTCAGGAGAAAACGCATACGCCCTTTTTGGCCAAGCAAGCAAGCGGGCAATGCAAATCTGCACTACAAAGAAGTATCACTTCCCACCGGTCAAAAGGGACATCCACAAAATGTGTAAAAACCAGAAAGGCAAGACAGGCCCTGAAGAACAGGGAGCCTTGTTATGCTGATGGGCGGGATGTAAATTGCCAACTGCCTCACTGGAGGAGTGCATTGTGTTCCATAAAACAAGTAAACAACAGAGCTACAGAGCCAAGGCCACTTCTAGTCTAGGGAATATACCTTGGGAAAACTGAAAATCAATAAGAAAGAGCCACCTCCAAATTTAGGGCTGCACTGGCTACAAGAACCTCAACTTGGGTACACCTTAAATATCCCAGGAAATATAAAAATGGTTCAAAACATTGTGGTACTTACGTACGATGGAATATCCCTCAGCCATGAAATCAATGTCATAAAACCAGCAGCAGCAAAGTGAGTGGATTCAGGTACGATGATTCTAAGTGAAATAAGTCACACAGAAAAAGGAACTTATCATAAGATATCACTTATGAAGATCCTGTAAACATGGCTACACGTGAACTGAGTTAGGAAAGAGAACAGAGTCTCACATTTAGAAAACACTCTTATGCCTGCATAAAGGGGAAGGAGAGGTGGGGTGATGCATAAAACCAGAGTTTGATATAAGCACAGGGACCGATCCAAAAACCAACTTTGGAATAGACAAGACCTACACCTTCCTCAGTGAAAGAGACTCAAAAGCCCATATTTCCCGCAGAGGAATATATCTGACTAGTAAGAATCTTAAAACCTATGTATTGATATGACTCCATAAGGGAATCAAGTGTGTCTAGAGTGGCATAAACATGGCAGCGAGAATCAGCTCAAACCCACTATAAAAAGGAATTTCAAAAGCAAAACCAAAAAACAGGGAAATTCTTTACAATTCCTTCAGGGTGTCTGAGGAAACCTGGAAAGACCCTATCTACAATGACAGCTGGATGTGGCATAAGGCTGGACACTTGGGACTGAGAGGATTGGTGAGATTGGGTGAGCAAATGCAGACCCTTTCAAGCAATAATGCATAGCACCCATTCCATGGGTCCCAACTCTCCAGGTTCAAGGGAATATTACTACAGCTATAACATGTACAGGAAACCTAGAGAATGGACACACTGTGAATACGAAAGGTTTCTAAAACTCAACGAATAGTCCCTCTCCTGGTGCTCCAGTTTGACTTTCCAACTGCCTTACTATCAATCTCCCAACTTGGAGAGACAGACCCTTTAACCTCCTGGTTTGCACAGGTTCCCAATTTGGCAGAGGATGGAAGGGACGAGGGAGAACCCATGAGAGAGTAGCTGTTAGGCATTTGGACGGGCACATGTCACTCTAATTTCCCGGCAGGAAGAAGAATTAACCAAAGTCTCAGCCACCCACCGGGAACCAGTATAGGACACGATCCAAAATTTTGGACTTGCGTTCAGCTCACAAAAAACGAGTTGAGAAATGGAGCTCAGGGGCACAGCAATTCACAAACTGGCAGAGTGATAAAGGACAACTATCGTCCAAAAATCTGTTGAGGGAAGTCAACGAGGCGGACTTGAAAGTGAGGCAAAATAGCAGGAAACAGATTTCAAGAGGTACGTTGGAATCGCCTGTAAAGCACAGGAAGAGGGGCACAACTTGGACAATGGTGCACTTGGCCAAAAAGGGCGTATGCGTTTTCTCCTGAATATATTCAGGAGAAAACGCATACGCCCTTTTTGGCCAAGCAAGCAAGCGGGCAATGCAAATCTGCACTACAAAGAAGTATCACTTCCCACCGGTCAAAAGGGACATCCACAAAATGTGTAAAAACCAGAAAGGCAAGACAGGCCCTGGAGAACTGGGAGCCTTGTTATGCTGATGGGCGGGATGTAAATTGCCAACTGCCTCACTGGAGGAGTGCATTGTGTTCCCTTAAACAAGTAAACAACAGAGCTACAGAGCCAAGGCCACTTCCAGTCTAGGGAATATACCTTGGGAAAACTGAAAATCAATAAGAAAGAGCCACCTCCAAATTTAGGGCTGCACTGACTACAAGAACCTCAACTTGGGTACACCTTAAATATCCCAGGAAATATAAAAATGGTTCAAAACATTGTGGTACTTACGTACGATGGAATATCCCTCAGCCATGAAATCAATGTCATAAGACCAGTAGCAGCAAAGTGAGTGGATTCAGGTACGATGATTCTAAGTGAAATAAGTCACACAGAAAAATAAACTTATCATAAGATATCACTTAGGAAGATCCTGTAAACATGGCTACACGTGAACTGAGTTAGGAAAGAGAACAGAGTCTCACATTTAGAAAACACTCTTATGCCTGCATAAAGGGGAAGGAGAGGTGGGGTGATGCATAAAACCAGAGTTTGATATAAGCACAGGGACCGTTCCAAAAACCAACTTTGGAATAGACAAGACCTACACCTTCCTCAGTGAAAGAGACTCAAAACCCCATATTTCCCACAGAGGAATATATCTGACTAGTAAGAATCTTAAAACCTATGTATTGATATGTCTCCATAAGGGAATCAAGTGTGTCTAGAGTGGCATAAACATGGCAGCGAGAATCAGCTCAAACCCACTATAAAAAGGAATTTCAAAAGCAAAACCAAAAAACAGGGAAATTCTTTACAATTCCTTCAGGGTGTCTGAGGAAACCTGGAAAGACCCTATCTACAATGACAGCTGGATGTGGCATAAGGCTGGACACTTGGGACTGAGAGGATTGGTGAGATTGGGTGAGCAAATGCAGACCCTTTCAAGCAATAATGCATGGCCCCCATTCCATGTGTCCCAACTCTCCAGGGTCAAGGGAATATTACTACAGCTATAATATGTACAGGAAACCTAGAGAATGGACACACTGTGAATACGAAAGGTTTCTAAAACTCAACGAATAGTCCCTCTCCTGGTGCTCCAGTTTGACTTTCCAACTGCCTTACTATCAATCTCCCAACTTGGAGAGACAGGCCCTTTAACCTCCTGGTTTGCACAGGTTCCCAATTTGGCAGAGGATGGGAGGGACGAGGGAGAACCCATGAGAGAGTAGCTGTTAGGCATTTGGACGGGCACATGTCACTCTAATTTCCCGGCAGGAAGAAGAATTAACCAAAGTCTCAGCCACCCACCGGGAACCAGTAGAGGACATGATCCAAAATTTTGGACTTGCGTTCAGCTCACAAAAAACGAGTTGAGAAATGGAGCTCAGGGGCACAGCAATTCACAAACTGGCAGAGTGATAAAGGACAACTATCGTCCAAAAATCTGTTGAGGGAAGTCAACGAGGCGGACTTGAAAGTGAGGCAAAATAGCAGGAAACAGATTTCAAGAGGTACCTTGGAATCGCCTGTAAAGCACAGGAAGAGGGGCACAACTTGGACAATGGTGCACTTGGCCAAAAAGGGCGTATGCGTTTTCTCCTGAATATATTCAGGAGAAAACGCATACGCCCTTTTTGGCCAAGCAAGCAAGCGGGCAATGCAAATCTGCACTACAAAGAAGTATCACTTCCCACCGGTCAAAAGGGACATCCACAAAATGTGTAAAAACCAGAAAGGCAAGACAGGCCCTGGAGAACTGGGAGCCTTGTTATGCTGATGGGCGGGATGTAAATTGCCAACTGCCTCACTGGAGGAGTGCATTGTGTTCCCTTAAACAAGTAAACAACAGAGCTACAGAGCCAAGGCCACTTCCAGTCTAGGGAATATACCTTGGGAAAACTGAAAATCAATAAGAAAGAGCCACCTCCAAATTTAGGGCTGCACTGACTACAAGAACCTCAACTTGGGTACACCTTAAATATCCCAGGAAATATAAAAATGGTTCAAAACATTGTGGTACTTACGTACGATGGAATATCCCTCAGCCATGAAATCAATGTCATAAGACCAGTAGCAGCAAAGTGAGTGGATTCAGGTACGATGATTCTAAGTGAAATAAGTCACACAGAAAAATAAACTTATCATAAGATATCACTTAGGAAGATCCTGTAAACATGGCTACACGTGAACTGAGTTAGGAAAGAGAACAGAGTCTCACATTTAGAAAACACTCTTATGCCTGCATAAAGGGGAAGGAGAGGTGGGGTGATGCATAAAACCAGAGTTTGATATAAGCACAGGGACCGTTCCAAAAACCAACTTTGGAATAGACAAGACCTACACCTTCCTCAGTGAAAGAGACTCAAAACCCCATATTTCCCGCAGAGGAATATATCTGACTAGTAAGAATCTTAAAACCTATGTATTGATATGTCTCCATAAGGGAATCAAGTGTGTCTAGAGTGGCATAAACATGGCAGCGAGAATCAGCTCAAACCCACTATAAAAAGGAATTTCAAAAGCAAAACCAAAAAACAGGGAAATTCTTTACAATTCCTTCAGGGTGTCTGAGGAAACCTGGAAAGACCCTATCTACAATGACAGCTGGATGTGGCATAAGGCTGGACACTTGGGACTGAGAGGATTGGTGAGATTGGGTGAGCAAATGCAGACCCTTTCAAGCAATAATGCATGGCCCCCATTCCATGGGTCCCAACTCTCCAGGGTCAAGGGAATATTACTACAGCTATAACATGTACAGGAAACCTAGAGAATGGACACACTGTGAATACGAAAGGTTTCTAAAACTCAACGAATAGTCCCTCTCCTGGTGCTCCAGTTTGACTTTCCAACTGCCTTACTATCAATCTCCCAACTTGGAGAGACAGGCCCTTTAACCTCCTGGTTTGCACAGGTTCCCAATTTGGCAGAGGATGGAAGGGACGAGGGAGAACCCATGAGAGAGTAGCTGTTAGGCATTTGGACGGGCACATGTCACTCTAATTTCCCGGCAGGAAGAAGAATTAACCAAAGTCTCAGCCACCCACCGGGAACCAGTAGAGGACATGATCCAAAATTTTGGACTTGCGTTCAGCTCACAAAAAACGAGTTGAGAAATGGAGCTCAGGGGCACAGCAATTCACAAACTGGCAGAGTGATAAAGGACAACTATCGTCCAAAAATCTGTTGAGGGAAGTCAACGAGGCGGACTTGAAAGTGAGGCAAAATAGCAGGAAACAGATTTCAAGAGGTACCTTGGAATCGCCTGTACAGCACAGGAAGAAGGGCACAACTTGGACAATGGTGCACTTGGCCAAAAAGGGCGTATGCGTTTTCTCCTGAATATATTCAGGAGAAAACGCATACGCCCTTTTTGGCCAAGCAAGCAAGCGGGCAATGCAAATCTGCACTACAAAGAAGTATCACTTCCCACCGGTCAAAAGGGACATCCACAAAATGTGTAAAAACCAGAAAGGCAAGACAGGCCCTGGAGAACTGGGAGTTTTGTTTTGCTGATGGGCGGGATGTAAATTGCCAACTGCCTCACTGGAGGAGTGCATTGTGTTCCCTAAAACAAGTAAACAACAGAGCTACAGAGCCAAGGCCACATCCAGTCTAGGGAATATACCTTGGGAAAACTGAAAATCAATAAGAAAGAGCCACCTCCAAATTTAGGGCTGCACTGGCTACAAGAACCTCAACTTGGGTACACCTTAAATATCCCAGGAAATATAAAAATGGTTCAAAACATTGTGGTACTTACGTACGATGGAATATCCCTCAGCCATGAAATCAATGTCATAAGACCAGTAGCAGCAAAGTGAGTGGATTCAGGTACGATGATTCTAAGTGAAATAAGTCACACAGAAAAATAAACTTATCATAAGATATCACTTAGGAAGATCCTGTAAACATGGCTACACGTGAACTGAGTTAGAAAAGAGAACAGAGTCTCACATTTAGAAAACACACTTATGCCTGCATAAAGGGGAAGGAGAGGTGGGGTGATGCATAAAACCAGAGTTTGATATAAGCACAGGGACCGTTCCAAAAACCAACTTTGGAATAGACAAGACCTACACCTTCCTCTGTGAAAGAGACTCAAAACCCCATATTTCCCGCAGAGGAATATATCTGACTAGTAAGAATCTTAAAACTTATGTATTGATATGTCTCCATAAGGGAATCAAGTGTGTCTAGAGTGGCATAAACATGGCAGCGAGTATCAGCTCAAACCCACTATAAAAAGGAATTTCAAAAGCAAAACCAAAAAACAGCGAAATTCTTTACAATTCCTTCAGGGTGTCTGAGGAAACCTGGAAAGACCCTATCTACAATGACAGCTGGATGTGGCATAAGGCTGGACACTTGGGACTGAGAGGATTGGTGAGATTGGGTGAGCGAATGCAGACCCTTTCAAGCAATAATGCATGGCCCCCATTCCATGGGTCCCAACTCTCCATGTTCAAGGGAATATTACTACAGCTATAACATGTACAGGAAACCTAGAGAATGGACACACTGTGAATACGAAAGGTTTCTAAAACTCAACGAATAGTCCCTCTCCTGGTGCTCCAGTTTGACTTTCCAACTGCCTTACTATCAATCTCCCAACTTGGAGAGACAGGCCCTTTAACCTCCTGGTTTGCACAGGTTCCCAATTTGGCAGAGGATGGAAGGGACGAGGGAGAACCCATGAGAGAGTAGCTGTTAGGCATTTGGACGGGCACATGTCACTCTAATTTCCCGGCAGGAAGAAGAATTAACCAAAGTCTCAGCCACCCACCGGGAACCAGTATAGGACATGATCCAAAATTTTGGACTTGCGTTCAGCTCACAAAATACGAGTTGAGAAATGGAGCTCAGGGGCACAGCAATTCACAAACTGGCAGAGTGATAAAGGACAACTATCGTCCAAAAATCTGTTGAGGGAAGTCAACGAGGCGGACTTGAAAGCGAGGCAAAATAGCAGGAAACAGATTTCAAGAGGTACCTTGGAATTGCCTGTAAAGCACAGGAAGAGGGGCACAACTTGGACAATGGTGCACTTGGCCAAAAAGGGCGTATGTGTTTTCTCCTGAATATATTCAGGAGAAAACGCATACGCCCTTTTTGGCCAAGCAAGCAAGCGGGCAATGCAAATCTGCACTACAAAGAAGTATCACTTCCCACCGGTCAAAAGGGACATCCACAAAATGTGTAAAAACCAGAAAGGCAAGACAGGCCCTGGAGAACTGGGAGTTTTGTTTTGCTGATGGGAGGGATGTAAATTGCCAACTGCCTCACTGGAGGAGTGCATTGTGTTCCCTTAAACAAGTAAACAACAGAGCTACAGAGCCAAGGCCACTTCCAGTCTAGGGAATATACCTTGGGAAAACTGAAAATCAATAAGAAAGAGCCACCTCCAAATTTAGGGCTGCACTGACTACAAGAACCTCAACTTGGGTACACCTTAAATATCCCAGGAAATATAAAAATGGTTCAAAACATTGTGGTACTTACGTACGATGGAATATCCCTCAGCCATGAAATCAATGTCATAAGACCAGTAGCAGCAAAGTGAGTGGATTCAGGTACGATGATTCTAAGTGAAATAAGTCACACAGAAAAAGAAACTTATCATAAGATATCACTTAGGAAGATCCTGTAAACATGGCTACACGTGAACTGAGTTAGGAAAGAGAACAGAGTCTCACATTTAGAAAACACTCTTATGCCTGCATAAAGGGGAAGGAGAGGTGGGGTGATGCATAAAACCAGAGTTTGATATAAGCACAGGGACCGTTCCAAAAACCAACTTTGGAATAGACAAGACCTACACCTTCCTCAGTGAAAGAGACTCAAAACCCCATATTTCCCGCAGAGGAATATATCTGACTAGTAAGAATCTTAAAACCTATGTATTGATATGTCTCCATAAGGGAATCAAGTGTGTCTAGAGTGGCATAAACATGGCAGCGAGAAGCAGCTCAAACCCACTATAAAAAGGAATTTCAAAAGCAAAACCAAAAAACAGGGAAATTCTTTACAATTCCTTCAGAGTGTCTGAGGAAACCTGGAAAGACCCTATCTACAATGACAGCTGGATGTGGCATAAGGCTGGACACTTGGGACTGAGAGGATTGGTGAGATTGGGTGAGCGAATGCAGACCCTTTCAAGCAATAATGCATGGCCCCCATTCCATGGGTCCCAACTCTCCATGTTCAAGGGAATATTACTACAGCTATAACATGTACAGGAAACCTAGAGAATGGACACACTGTGAATACGAAAGGTTTCTAAAACTCAACGAATAGTCCCTCTCCTGGTGCTCCAGTTTGACTTTCCAACTGCCTTACTATCAATCTCCCAACTTGGAGAGACAGGCCCTTTAACCTCCTGGTTTGCACAGGTTCCCAATTTGGCAGAGGATGGAAGGGACGAGGGAGAACCCATGAGAGAGTAGCTGTTAGGCATTTGGACGGGCACATGTCACTCTAATTTCCCGGCAGGAAGAAGAATTAACCAAAGTCTCAGCCACCCACCGGGAACCAGTAGAGGACATGATCCAAAATTTTGGACTTGCGTTCAGCTCACAAAAAACGAGTTGAGAAATGGAGCTCAGGGGCACAGCAATTCACAAACTGGCAGAGTGATAAAGGACAACTATCGTCCAAAAATCTGTTGAGGGAAGTCAACGAGGCGGACTTGAAAGCGAGGCAAAATAGCAGGAAACAGATTTCAAGAGGTACGTTGGAATCGCCTGTAAAGCACAGGAAGAGGGGCACAACTTGGACAATGGTGCACTTGGCCAAAAAGGGCGTATGCGTTTTCTCCTGAATATATTCAGGAGAAAACGCATACGCCCTTTTTGGCCAAGCAAGCAAGCAGGCAATGCAAATCTGCACTACAAAGAAGTATCACTTCCCACCGGTCAAAAGGGACAGCCACAAAATGTGTAAAAACCAGAAAGGCAAGACAGGCCCTGGAGAACTGGGAGCCTTGTTATGCTGATGGGCGGGATGTAAATTGCCAACTGCCTCACTGGGGGAGTGCATTGTGTTCCCTAAAACAAGTAAACAACAGAGCTACAGAGCCAAGGCCACTTCCAGTCTAGGGAATATACCTTGGGAAAACTGAAAATCAATAAGAAAGAGCCACCTCCAAATTTAGGGCTGCACTGACTACAAGAACCTCAACTTGGGTACACCTTAAATATCCCAGGAAATATAAAAATGGTTCAAAACATTGTGGTACTTACGTACGATGGAATATCCCTCAGCCATGAAATCAATGTCATAAGACCAGTAGCAGCAAAGTGAGTGGATTCAGGTACGATGATTCTAAGTGAAATAAGTCACACAGAAAAAGAAACTTATCATAAGATATCACTTAGGAAGATCCTGTAAACATGGCTACACGTGAACTGAGTTAGGAAAGAGAACAGAGTCTCACATTTAGAAAACACACTTATGCCTGCATAAAGGGGAAGGAGAGGTGGGGTGATGCATAAAACCAGAGTTTGATATAAGCACAGGGACCGTTCCAAAAACCAACTTTGGAATTGACAAGACCGACACCTTCCTTAGTGAAAGAGACTCAAAACCCCATATTTCCCGCAGAGGAATATATCTGACTAGTAACAATCTTAAAACCTATGTATTGATATGTCTCCATAAGGGAATCAAGTGTGTCTAGAGTGGCATAAACATGGCAGCGAGTATCAGCTCAAACCCACTATAAAAAGGAATTTCAAAAGCAAAACCAAAAAACAGCGAAATTCTTTACAATTCCTTCAGGGTGTCTGAGGAAACCTGGAAAGACCCTATCTACAATGACAGCTGGATGTGGCATAAGGCTGGACACTTGGGACTGAGAGGATTGGTGAGATTGGGTGAGCGAATGCAGACCCTTTCAAGCAATAATGCATGGCCCCCATTCCATGGGTCCCAACTCTCCAGGTTCAAGGGAATATTACTACAGCTATAACATGTACAGGAAACCTAGAGAATGGACACACTGTGAATACGAAAGGTTTCTAAAACTCAACGAATAGTCCCTCTCCTGGTGCTCCAGTTTGACTTTCCAACTGCCTTACTATCAATCTCCCAACTTGGAGAGACAGGCCCTTTAACCTCCTGGTTTGCACAGGTTCCCAATTTGGCAGAGGATGGAAGGGACGAGGGAGAACCCATGAGAGAGTAGCTGTTAGGCATTTGGACGGGCACATGTCACTCTAATTTCCCGGCAGGAAGAAGAATTAACCAAAGTCTCAGCCACCCACCGGGAACCAGTATAGGACATGATCCAAAATTTTGGACTTGCGTTCAGCTCACAAAATACGAGTTGAGAAATGGAGCTCAGGGGCACAGCAATTCACAAACTGGCAGAGTGATAAAGGACAACTATCGTCCAAAAATCTGTTGAGGGAAGTCAACGAGGCGGACTTGAAAGCGAGGCAAAATAGCAGGAAACAGATTTCAAGAGGTACCTTGGAATCGCCTGTAAAGCACAGGAAGAGGGGCACAACTTGGACAATGGTGCACTTGGCCAAAAAGGGCGTATGCGTTTTCTCCTGAATATATTCAGGAGAAAACGCATACGCCCTTTTTGGCCAAGCAAGCAAGCGGGCAATGCAAATCTGCACTACAAAGAAGTATCACTTCCCACCGGTCAAAAGGGACATCCACAAAATGTGTAAAAACCAGAAAGGCAAGACAGGCCCTGGAGAACTGGGAGCCTTGTTATGCTGATGGGCGGGATGTAAATTGCCAACTGCCTCACTGGAGGAGTGCATTGTGTTCCCTTAAACAAGTAAACAACAGAGCTACAGAGCCAAGGCCACTTCCAGTCTAGGGAATATACCTTGGGAAAACTGAAAATCAATAAGAAAGAGCCACCTCCAAATTTAGGGCTGCACTGACTACAAGAACCTCAACTTGGGTACACCTTAAATATCCCAGGAAATATAAAAATGGTTCAAAACATTGTGGTACTTACGTACGATGGAATATCCCTCAGCCATGAAATCAATGTCATAAGACCAGTAGCAGCAAAGTGAGTGGATTCAGGTACGATGATTCTAAGTGAAATAAGTCACACAGAAAAATAAACTTATCATAAGATATCACTTAGGAAGATCCTGTAAACATGGCTACACGTGAACTGAGTTAGGAAAGAGAACAGAGTCTCACATTTAGAAAACACTCTTATGCCTGCATAAAGGGGAAGGAGAGGTGGGGTGATGCATAAAACCAGAGTTTGATATAAGCACAGGGACCGTTTCAAAAACCAACTTTGGAATTGACAAGACCGACACCTTCCTCAGTGAAAGAGACTCAAAACCCCATATTTCCCGCAGAGGAATATATCTGACTAGTAAGAATCTTAAAACCTATGTATTGATATGTCTCCATAAGGGAATCAAGTGTGTCTAGAGTGGCATAAACATGGCAGCGAGTATCAGCTCAAACCCACTATAAAAAGGAATTTCAAAAGCAAAACCAAAAAACAGCGAAATTCTTTACAATTCCTTCAGGGTGTCTGAGGAAACCTGGAAAGACCCTATCTACAATGACAGCTGGATGTGGCATAAGGCTGGACACTTGGGACTGAGAGGATTGGTGAGATTGGGTGAGCGAATGCAGACCCTTTCAAGCAATAATGCATGGCCCCCATTCCATGGGTCCCAACTCTCCATGTTCAAGGGAATATTACTACAGCTATAACATGTACAGGAAACCTAGAGAATGGACACACTGTGAATACGAAAGGTTTCTAAAACTCAACGAATAGTCCCTCTCCTGGTGCTCCAGTTTGACTTTCCAACTGCCTTACTATCAATCTCCCAACTTGGAGAGACAGGCCCTTTAACCTCCTGGTTTGCACAGGTTCCCAATTTGGCAGAGGATGGAAGGGACGAGGGAGAACCCATGAGAGAGTAGCTGTTAGGCATTTGGACGGGCACATGTCACTCTAATTTCCCGGCAGGAAGAAGAATTAACCAAAGTCTCAGCCACCCACCGGGAACCAGTATAGGACATGATCCAAAATTTTGGACTTGCGTTCAGCTCACAAAATACGAGTTGAGAAATGGAGCTCAGGGGCACAGCAATTCACAAACTGGCAGAGTGATAAAGGACAACTATCGTCCAAAAATCTGTTGAGGGAAGTCAACGAGGCGGACTTGAAAGCGAGGCAAAATAGCAGGAAACAGATTTCAAGAGGTACCTTGGAATTGCCTGTAAAGCACAGGAAGAGGGGCACAACTTGGACAATGGTGCACTTGGCCAAAAAGGGCGTATGTGTTTTATCCTGAATATATTCAGGAGAAAACGCATACGCCCTTTTTGGCCAAGCAAGCAAGCGGGCAATGCAAATCTGCACTACAAAGAAGTATCACTTCCCACCGGTCAAAAGGGACATCCACAAAATGTGTAAAAACCAGAAAGGCAAGACAGGCCCTGGAGAACTGGGAGTTTTGTTTTGCTGATGGGAGGGATGTAAATTGCCAACTGCCTCACTGGAGGAGTGCATTGTGTTCCCTTAAACAAGTAAACAACAGAGCTACAGAGCCAAGGCCACTTCCAGTCTAGGGAATATACCTTGGGAAAACTGAAAATCAATAAGAAAGAGCCACCTCCAAATTTAGGGCTGCACTGACTACAAGAACCTCAACTTGGGTACACCTTAAATATCCCAGGAAATATAAAAATGGTTCAAAACATTGTGGTACTTACGTACGATGGAATATCCCTCAGCCATGAAATCAATGTCATAAGACCAGTAGCAGCAAAGTGAGTGGATTCAGGTACGATGATTCTAAGTGAAATAAGTCACACAGAAAAAGAAACTTATCATAAGATATCACTTAGGAAGATCCTGTAAACATGGCTACACGTGAACTGAGTTAGGAAAGAGAACAGAGTCTCACATTTAGAAAACACTCTTATGCCTGCATAAAGGGGAAGGAGAGGTGGGGTGATGCATAAAACCAGAGTTTGATATAAGCACAGGGACCGTTCCAAAAACCAACTTTGGAATAGACAAGACCTACACCTTCCTCAGTGAAAGAGACTCAAAACCCCATATTTCCCGCAGAGGAATATATCTGACTAGTAAGAATCTTAAAACCTATGTATTGATATGTCTCCATAAGGGAATCAAGTGTGTCTAGAGTGGCATAAACATGGCAGCGAGAAGCAGCTCAAACCCACTATAAAAAGGAATTTCAAAAGCAAAACCAAAAAACAGGGAAATTCTTTACAATTCCTTCAGAGTGTCTGAGGAAACCTGGAAAGACCCTATCTACAATGACAGCTGGATGTGGCATAAGGCTGGACACTTGGGACTGAGAGGATTGGTGAGATTGGGTGAGCGAATGCAGACCATTTCAAGCAATAATGCATGGCCCCCATTCCATGGGTCCCAACTCTCCATGTTCAAGGGAATATTACTACAGCTATAACATGTACAGGAAACCTAGAGAATGGACACACTGTGAATACGAAAGGTTTCTAAAACTCAACGAATAATCCCTCTCCTGGTGCTCCAGTTTGACTTTCCAACTGCCTTACTATCAATCTCCCAACTTGGAGAGACAGGCCCTTTAACCTCCTGGTTTGCACAGGTTCCCAATTTGGCAGAGGATGGAAGGGACGAGGGAGAACCCATGAGAGAGTAGCTGTTAGGCATTTGGACGGGCACATGTCACTCTAATTTCCCGGCAGGAAGAAGAATTAACCAAAGTCTCAGCCACCCACCGGGAACCAGTAGAGGACATGATCCAGAATTTTGGACTTGCGTTCAGCTCACAAAAAACGAGTTGAGAAATGGAGCTCAGGGGCACAGCAATTCACAAACTGGCAGAGTGATAAAGGACAACTATCGTCCAAAAATCTGTTGAGGGAAGTCAACGAGGCGGACTTGAAAGCGAGGCAAAATAGCAGGAAACAGATTTCAAGAGGTACGTTGGAATCGCCTGTAAAGCACAGGAAGAGGGGCACAACTTGGACAATGGTGCACTTGGCCAAAAAGGGCGTATGCGTTTTCTCCTGAATATATTCAGGAGAAAACGCATACGCCCTTTTTGGCCAAGCAAGCAAGCAGGCAATGCAAATCTGCACTACAAAGAAGTATCACTTCCCACCGGTCAAAAGGGACAGCCACAAAATGTGTAAAAACCAGAAAGGCAAGACAGGCCCTGGAGAACTGGGAGCCTTGTTATGCTGATGGGCGGGATGTAAATTGCCAACTGCCTCACTGGGGGAGTGCATTGTGTTCCCTAAAACAAGTAAACAACAGAGCTACAGAGCCAAGGCCACTTCCAGTCTAGGGAATATACCTTGGGAAAACTGAAAATCAATAAGAAAGAGCCACCTCCAAATTTAGGGCTGCACTGACTACAAGAACCTCAACTTGGGTACACCTTAAATATCCCAGGAAATATAAAAATGGTTCAAAACATTGTGGTACTTACGTACGATGGAATATCCCTCAGCCATGAAATCAATGTCATAAGACCAGTAGCAGCAAAGTGAGTGGATTCAGGTACGATGATTCTAAGTGAAATAAGTCACACAGAAAAAGAACCTTATCATAAGATATCACTTAGGAAGATCCTGTAAACATGGCTACACGTGAACTGAGTTAGGAAAGAGAACAGAGTCTCACATTTAGAAAACACACTTATGCCTGCATAAAGGGGAAGGAGAGGTGGGGTGATGCATAAAACCAGAGTTTGATATAAGCACAGGGACCGTTCCAAAAACCAACTTTGGAATTGACAAGACCGACACCTTCCTTAGTGAAAGAGACTCAAAACCCCATATTTCCCGCAGAGGAATATATCTGACTAGTAACAATCTTAAAACCTATGTATTGATATGTCTCCATAAGGGAATCAAGTGTGTCTAGAGTGGCATAAACATGGCAGCGAGTATCAGCTCAAACCCACTATAAAAAGGAATTTCAAAAGCAAAACCAAAAAACAGCGAAATTCTTTACAATTCCTTCAGGGTGTCTGAGGAAACCTGGAAAGACCCTATCTACAATGACAGCTGGATGTGGCATAAGGCTGGACACTTGGGACTGAGAGGATTGGTGAGATTGGGTGAGCGAATGCAGACCCTTTCAAGCAATAATGCATGGCCCCCATTCCATGGGTCCCAACTCTCCAGGTTCAAGGGAATATTACTACAGCTATAACATGTACAGGAAACCTAGAGAATGGACACACTGTGAATACGAAAGGTTTCTAAAACTCAACGAATAGTCCCTCTCCTGGTGCTCCAGTTTGACTTTCCAACTGCCTTACTATCAATCTCCCAACTTGGAGAGACAGGCCCTTTAACCTCCTGGTTTGCACAGGTTCCCAATTTGGCAGAGGATGGAAGGGACGAGGGAGAACCCATGAGAGAGTAGCTGTTAGGCATTTGGACGGGCACATGTCACTCTAATTTCCCGGCAGGAAGAAGAATTAACCAAAGTCTCAGCCACCCACCGGGAACCAGTATAGGACATGATCCAAAATTTTGGACTTGCGTTCAGCTCACAAAATACGAGTTGAGAAATGGAGCTCAGGGGCACAGCAATTCACAAACTGGCAGAGTGATAAAGGACAACTATCGTCCAAAAATCTGTTGAGGGAAGTCAACGAGGCGGACTTGAAAGCGAGGCAAAATAGCAGGAAACAGATTTCAAGAGGTACCTTGGAATCGCCTGTAAAGCACAGGAAGAGGGGCACAACTTGGACAATGGTGCACTTGGCCAAAAAGGGCGTATGCGTTTTCTCCTGAATATATTCAGGAGAAAACGCATACGCCCTTTTTGGCCAAGCAAGCAAGCGGGCAATGCAAATCTGCACTACAAAGAAGTATCACTTCCCACCGGTCAAAAGGGACATCCACAAAATGTGTAAAAACCAGAAAGGCAAGACAGGCCCTGGAGAACTGGGAGCCTTGTTATGCTGATGGGCGGGATGTAAATTGCCAACTGCCTCACTGGAGGAGTGCATTGTGTTCCCTTAAACAAGTAAACAACAGAGCTACAGAGCCAAGGCCACTTCCAGTCTAGGGAATATACCTTGGGAAAACTGAAAATCAATAAGAAAGAGCCACCTCCAAATTTAGGGCTGCACTGACTACAAGAACCTCAACTTGGGTACACCTTAAATATCCCAGGAAATATAAAAATGGTTCAAAACATTGTGGTACTTACGTACGATGGAATATCCCTCAGCCATGAAATCAATGTCATAAGACCAGTAGCAGCAAAGTGAGTGGATTCAGGTACGATGATTCTAAGTGAAATAAGTCACACAGAAAAATAAACTTATCATAAGATATCACTTAGGAAGATCCTGTAAACATGGCTACACGTGAACTGAGTTAGGAAAGAGAACAGAGTCTCACATTTAGAAAACACTCTTATGCCTGCATAAAGGGGAAGGAGAGGTGGGGTGATGCATAAAACCAGAGTTTGATATAAGCACAGGGACCGTTTCAAAAACCAACTTTGGAATTGACAAGACCGACACCTTCCTCAGTGAAAGAGACTCAAAACCCCATATTTCCCGCAGAGGAATATATCTGACTAGTAAGAATCTTAAAACCTATGTATTGATATGTCTCCATAAGGGAATCAAGTGTGTCTAGAGTGGCATAAACATGGCAGCGAGTATCAGCTCAAACCCACTATAAAAAGGAATTTCAAAAGCAAAACCAAAAAACAGCGAAATTCTTTACAATTCCTTCAGGGTGTCTGAGGAAACCTGGAAAGACCCTATCTACAATGACAGCTGGATGTGGCATAAGGCTGGACACTTGGGACTGAGAGGATTGGTGAGATTGGGTGAGCGAATGCAGACCCTTTCAAGCAATAATGCATGGCCCCCATTCCATGGGTCCCAACTCTCCATGTTCAAGGGAATATTACTACAGCTATAACATGTACAGGAAACCTAGAGAATGGACACACTGTGAATACGAAAGGTTTCTAAAACTCAACGAATAGTCCCTTTCCTGGTGCTCCAGTTTGACTTTCCAACTGCCTTACTATCAATCTCCCAACTTGGAGAGACAGGCCCTTTAACCTCCTGGTTTGCACAGGTTCCCAATTTGGCAGAGGATGGAAGGGACGAGGGAGAACCCATGAGAGAGTAGCTGTTAGGCATTTGGACGGGCACATGTCACTCTAATTTCCCGGCAGGAAGAAGAATTAACCAAAGTCTCAGCCACCCACCGGGAACCAGTAGAGGACATGATCCAAAATTTTGGACTTGCGTTCAGCTCACAAAAAACGAGTTGAGAAATGGAGCTCAGGGGCACAGCAATTCACAAACTGGCAGAGTGATAAAGGACAACTATCGTCCAAAAATCTGTTGAGGGAAGTCAACGAGGCGGACTTGAAAGTGAGGCAAAATAGCAGGAAACAGATTTCAAGAGGTACCTTGGAATCGCCTGTAAAGCACAGGAAGAGGGGCACAACTTGGACAATGGTGCACTTGGCCAAAAAGGGCGTATGCGTTTTCTCCTGAATATATTCAGGAGAAAACGCATACGCCCTTTTTGGCCAAGCAAGCAAGCGGGCAATGCAAATCTGCACTACAAAGAAGTATCACTTCCCACCGGTCAAAAGGGACAGCCACAAAATGTGTAAAAACCAGAAAGGCAAGACAGGCCCTGGAGAACTAGGAGCCTTGTTATGCTGATGGGCGGGATGTAAATTGCCAACTGCCTCACTGGGGGAGTGCATTGTGTTCCCTAAAACAAGTAAACAACAGAGCTACAGAGCCAAGGCCACTTCCAGTCTAGGGAATATACCTTGGGAAAACTGAAAATCAATAAGAAAGAGCCACCTCCAAATTTAGGGCTGCACTGACTACAAGAACCTCAACTTGGGTACACCTTAAATATCCCAGGAAATATAAAAATGGTTCAAAACATTGTGGTACTTACGTACGATGGAATATCCCTCAGCCATGAAATCAATGTCATAAGACCAGTAGCAGCAAAGTGAGTGGATTCAGGTACGATGATTCTAAGTGAAATAAGTCACACAGAAAAAGAAACTTATCATAAGATATCACTTAGGAAGATCCTGTAAACATGGCTACACGTGAACTGAGTTAGGAAAGAGAACAGAGTCTCACATTTAGAAAACACACTTATGCCTGCATAAAGGGGAAGGAGAGGTGGGGTGATGCATAAAACCAGAGTTTGATATAAGCACAGGGACCGTTCCAAAAACCAACTTTGGAATTGACAAGACCGACACCTTCCTTAGTGAAAGAGACTCAAAACCCCATATTTCCCGCAGAGGAATATATCTGACTAGTAACAATCTTAAAACCTATGTATTGATATGTCTCCATAAGGGAATCAAGTGTGTCTAGAGTGGCATAAACATGGCAGCGAGTATCAGCTCAAACCCACTATAAAAAGGAATTTCAAAAGCAAAACCAAAAAACAGCGAAATTCTTTACAATTCCTTCAGGGTGTCTGAGGAAACCTGGAAAGACCCTATCTACAATGACAGCTGGATGTGGCATAAGGCTGGACACTTGGGACTGAGAGGATTGGTGAGATTGGGTGAGCGAATGCAGACCCTTTCAAGCAATAATGCATGGCCCCCATTCCATGGGTCCCAACTCTCCAGGTTCAAGGGAATATTACTACAGCTATAACATGTACAGGAAACCTAGAGAATGGACACACTGTGAATACGAAAGGTTTCTAAAACTCAACGAATAGTCCCTCTCCTGGTGCTCCAGTTTGACTTTCCAACTGCCTTACTATCAATCTCCCAACTTGGAGAGACAGGCCCTTTAACCTCCTGGTTTGCACAGGTTCCCAATTTGGCAGAGGATGGAAGGGACGAGGGAGAACCCATGAGAGAGTAGCTGTTAGGCATTTGGACGGGCACATGTCACTCTAATTTCCCGGCAGGAAGAAGAATTAACCAAAGTCTCAGCCACCCACCGGGAACCAGTATAGGACATGATCCAAAATTTTGGACTTGCGTTCAGCTCACAAAATACGAGTTGAGAAATGGAGCTCAGGGGCACAGCAATTCACAAACTGGCAGAGTGATAAAGGACAACTATCGTCCAAAAATCTGTTGAGGGAAGTCAACGAGGCGGACTTGAAAGCGAGGCAAAATAGCAGGAAACAGATTTCAAGAGGTACCTTGGAATCGCCTGTAAAGCACAGGAAGAGGGGCACAACTTGGACAATGGTGCACTTGGCCAAAAAGGGCGTATGCGTTTTCTCCTGAATATATTCAGGAGAAAACGCATACGCCCTTTTTGGCCAAGCAAGCAAGCGGGCAATGCAAATCTGCACTACAAAGAAGTATCACTTCCCACCGGTCAAAAGGGACATCCACAAAATGTGTAAAAACCAGAAAGGCAAGACAGGCCCTGGAGAACTGGGAGCCTTGTTATGCTGATGGGCGGGATGTAAATTGCCAACTGCCTCACTGGAGGAGTGCATTGTGTTCCCTTAAACAAGTAAACAACAGAGCTACAGAGCCAAGGCCACTTCCAGTCTAGGGAATATACCTTGGGAAAACTGAAAATCAATAAGAAAGAGCCACCTCCAAATTTAGGGCTGCACTGACTACAAGAACCTCAACTTGGGTACACCTTAAATATCCCAGGAAATATAAAAATGGTTCAAAACATTGTGGTACTTACGTACGATGGAATATCCCTCAGCCATGAAATCAATGTCATAAGACCAGTAGCAGCAAAGTGAGTGGATTCAGGTACGATGATTCTAAGTGAAATAAGTCACACAGAAAAATAAACTTATCATAAGATATCACTTAGGAAGATCCTGTAAACATGGCTACACGTGAACTGAGTTAGGAAAGAGAACAGAGTCTCACATTTAGAAAACACTCTTATGCCTGCATAAAGGGGAAGGAGAGGTGGGGTGATGCATAAAACCAGAGTTTGATATAAGCACAGGGACCGTTTCAAAAACCAACTTTGGAATTGACAAGACCGACACCTTCCTCAGTGAAAGAGACTCAAAACCCCATATTTCCCGCAGAGGAATATATCTGACTAGTAAGAATCTTAAAACCTATGTATTGATATGTCTCCATAAGGGAATCAAGTGTGTCTAGAGTGGCATAAACATGGCAGCGAGTATCAGCTCAAACCCACTATAAAAAGGAATTTCAAAAGCAAAACCAAAAAACAGCGAAATTCTTTACAATTCCTTCAGGGTGTCTGAGGAAACCTGGAAAGACCCTATCTACAATGACAGCTGGATGTGGCATAAGGCTGGACACTTGGGACTGAGAGGATTGGTGAGATTGGGTGAGCGAATGCAGACCCTTTCAAGCAATAATGCATGGCCCCCATTCCATGGGTCCCAACTCTCCATGTTCAAGGGAATATTACTACAGCTATAACATGTACAGGAAACCTAGAGAATGGACACACTGTGAATACGAAAGGTTTCTAAAACTCAACGAATAGTCCCTTTCCTGGTGCTCCAGTTTGACTTTCCAACTGCCTTACTATCAATCTCCCAACTTGGAGAGACAGGCCCTTTAACCTCCTGGTTTGCACAGGTTCCCAATTTGGCAGAGGATGGAAGGGACGAGGGAGAACCCATGAGAGAGTAGCTGTTAGGCATTTGGACGGGCACATGTCACTCTAATTTCCCGGCAGGAAGAAGAATTAACCAAAGTCTCAGCCACCCACCGGGAACCAGTATAGGACATGATCCAAAATTTTGGACTTGCGTTCAGCTCACAAAAAACGAGTTGAGAAATGGAGCTCAGGGGCACAGCAATTCACAAACTGGCAGAGTGATAAAGGACAACTATCGTCCAAAAATCTGTTGAGGGAAGTCAACGAGGCGGACTTGAAAGCGAGGCAAAATAGCAGGAAACAGATTTCAAGAGGTACCTTGGAATCGCCTGTAAAGCACAGGAAGAGGGGCACAACTTGGACAATGGTGCACTTGGCCAAAAAGGGCGTATGCGTTTTCTCCTGAATATATTCAGGAGAAAACGCATACGCCCTTTTTGGCCAAGCAAGCAAGCGGGCAATGCAAATCTGCACTACAAAGAAGTATCACTTCCCACCGGTCAAAAGGGACATCCACAAAATGTGTAAAAACCAGAAAGGCAAGACAGGCCCTGGAGAACTGGGAGCCTTGTTATGCTGATGGGCGGGATGTAAATTGCCAACTGCCTCACTGGAGGAGTGCATTGTGTTCCCTAAAACAAGTAAACAACAGAGCTACAGAGCCAAGGCCACTTCCAGTCTAGGGAATATAACTTGGGAAAACTGAAAATCAATAAGAAAGAGCCACCTCCAAATTTAGGGCTGCACTGACTACAAGAACCTCAACTTGGGTACACCTTAAATATCCCAGGAAATATAAAAATGGTTCAAAACATTGTGGTACTTACGTACGATGGAATATCCCTCAGCCATGAAATCAATGTCATAAGACCAGTAGCAGCAAAGTGAGTGGATTCAGGTACGATGATTCTAAGTGAAATAAGTCACACAGAAAAAGAAACTTATCATAAGATATCACTTAGGAAGATCCTGTAAACATGGCTACACGTGAACTGAGTTAGGAAAGAGAACAGAGTCTCACATTTAGAAAACACTCTTATGCCTGCATAAAGGGGAAGGAGAGGTGGGGTGATGCATAAAACCAGAGTTTGATATAAGCACAGGGACCGTTCCAAAAACCAACTTTGGAATAGACAAGACCTACACCTTCCTCAGTGAAAGAGACTCAAAACCCCATATTTCCCGCAGAGGAATATATCTGACTAGTAAGAATCTTAAAACCTATGTATTGATATGTCTCCATAAGGGAATCAAGTGTGTCTAGAGTGGCATAAACATGGCAGCGAGAAGCAGCTCAAACCCACTATAAAAAGGAATTTCAAAAGCAAAACCAAAAAACAGGGAAATTCTTTACAATTCCTTCAGAGTGTCTGAGGAAACCTGGAAAGACCCTATCTACAATGACAGCTGGATGTGGCATAAGGCTGGACACTTGGGACTGAGAGGATTGGTGAGATTGGGTGAGCGAATGCAGACCCTTTCAAGCAATAATGCATGGCCCCCATTCCATGGGTCCCAACTCTCCATGTTCAAGGGAATATTACTACAGCTATAACATGTACAGGAAACCTAGAGAATGGACACACTGTGAATACGAAAGGTTTCTAAAACTCAACGAATAGTCCCTCTCCTGGTGCTCCAGTTTGACTTTCCAACTGCCTTACTATCAATCTCCCAACTTGGAGAGACAGGCCCTTTAACCTCCTGGTTTGCACAGGTTCCCAATTTGGCAGAGGATGGAAGGGACGAGGGAGAACCCATGAGAGAGTAGCTGTTAGGCATTTGGACGGGCACATGTCACTCTAATTTCCCGGCAGGAAGAGGAATTAACCAAAGTCTCAGCCACCCACCGGGAACCAGTAGAGGACATGATCCAAAATTTTGGACTTGCGTTCAGCTCACAAAAAACGAGTTGAGAAATGGAGCTCAGGGGCACAGCAATTCACAAACTGGCAGAGTGATAAAGGACAACTATCGTCCAAAAATCTGTTGAGGGAAGTCAACGAGGCGGACTTGAAAGCGAGGCAAAATAGCAGGAAACAGATTTCAAGAGGTACCTTGGAATCGCCTGTAAAGCACAGGAAGAGGGGCACAACTTGGACAATGGTGCACTTGGCCAAAAAGGGCGTATGCGTTTTCTCCTGAATATATTCAGGAGAAAACGCATACGCCCTTTTTGGCCAAGCAAGCAAGCAGGCAATGCAAATCTGCACTACAAAGAAGTATCACTTCCCACCGGTCAAAAGGGACATCCACAAAATGTGTAAAAACCAGAAAGGCAAGACAGGCCCTGGAGAACTGGGAGCCTTGTTATGCTGATGGGCGGGATGTAAATTGCCAACTGCCTCACTGGAGGAGTGCATTGTGTTCCCTAAAACAAGTAAACAACAGAGCTACAGAGCCAAGGCCACTTCCAGTCTAGGGAATATACCTTGGGAAAACTGAAAATCAATAAGAAAGAGCCACCTCCAAATTTAGGGCTGCACTGACTACAAGAACCTCAACTTCGGTACACCTTAAATATCCCAGGAAATATAAAAATGGTTCAAAACATTGTGGTACTTACGTACGATGGAATATCCCTCAGCCATGAAATCAATGTCATAAGACCAGTAGCAGCAAAGTGAGTGGATTCAGGTACGATGATTCTAAGTGAAATAAGTCACACAGAAAAAGAAACTTATCATAAGATATCACTTAGGAAGATCCTGTAAACATGGCTACACGTGAACTGAGTTAGGAAAGAGAACAGAGTCTCACATTTAGAAAACACTCTTATGCCTGCATAAAGGGGAAGGAGAGGTGGGGTGATGCATAAAACCAGAGTTTGATATAAGCACAGGGACCGTTTCAAAAACCAACTTTGGAATTGACAAGACCGACACCTTCCTCAGTGAAAGAGACTCAAAACCCCATATTTCCCGCAGAGGAATATATCTGACTAGTAAGAATCTTAAAACCTATGTATTGATATGTCTCCATAAGGGAATCAAGTGTGTCTAGAGTGGCATAAACATGGCAGCGAGTATCAGCTCAAACCCACTATAAAAAGGAATTTCAAAAGCAAAACCAAAAAACAGCGAAATTCTTTACAATTCCTTCAGGGTGTCTGAGGAAACCTGGAAAGACCCTATCTACAATGACAGCTGGATGTGGCATAAGGCTGGACACTTGGGACTGAGAGGATTGGTGAGATTGGGTGAGCGAATGCAGACCCTTTCAAGCAATAATGCATGGCCCCCATTCCATGGGTCCCAACTCTCCATGTTCAAGGGAATATTACTACAGCTATAACATGTACAGGAAACCTAGAGAATGGACACACTGTGAATACGAAAGGTTTCTAAAACTCAACGAATAGTCCCTTTCCTGGTGCTCCAGTTTGACTTTCCAACTGCCTTACTATCAATCTCCCAACTTGGAGAGACAGGCCCTTTAACCTCCTGGTTTGCACAGGTTCCCAATTTGGCAGAGGATGGAATGGACGAGGGAGAACCCATGAGAGAGTAGCTGTTAGGCATTTGGACGGGCACATGTCACTCTAATTTCCCGGCAGGAAGAAGAATTAACCAAAGTCTCAGCCACCCACCGGGAACCAGTATAGGACATGATCCAAAATTTTGGACTTGCGTTCAGCTCACAAAAAACGAGTTGAGAAATGGAGCTCAGGGGCACAGCAATTCACAAACTGGCAGAGTGATAAAGGACAACTATCGTCCAAAAATCTGTTGAGGGAAGTCAACGAGGCGGACTTGAAAGCGAGGCAAAATAGCAGGAAACAGATTTCAAGAGGTACCTTGGAATCGCCTGTAAAGCACAGGAAGAGGGGCACAACTTGGACAATGGTGCACTTGGCCAAAAAGGGCGTATGCGTTTTCTCCTGAATATATTCAGGAGAAAACGCATACGCCCTTTTTGGCCAAGCAAGCAAGCGGGCAATGCAAATCTGCACTACAAAGAAGTATCACTTCCCACCGGTCAAAAGGGACATCCACAAAATGTGTAAAAACCAGAAAGGCAAGACAGGCCCTGGAGAACTGGGAGCCTTGTTATGCTGATGGGCGGGATGTAAATTGCCAACTGCCTCACTGGAGGAGTGCATTGTGTTCCCTAAAACAAGTAAACAACAGAGCTACAGAGCCAAGGCCACTTCCAGTCTAGGGAATATAACTTGGGAAAACTGAAAATCAATAAGAAAGAGCCACCTCCAAATTTAGGGCTGCACTGACTACAAGAACCTCAACTTGGGTACACCTTAAATATCCCAGGAAATATAAAAATGGTTCAAAACATTGTGGTACTTACGTACGATGGAATATCCCTCAGCCATGAAATCAATGTCATAAGACCAGTAGCAGCAAAGTGAGTGGATTCAGGTACGATGATTCTAAGTGAAATAAGTCACACAGAAAAAGAAACTTATCATAAGATATCACTTAGGAAGATCCTGTAAACATGGCTACACGTGAACTGAGTTAGGAAAGAGAACAGAGTCTCACATTTAGAAAACACTCTTATGCCTGCATAAAGGGGAAGGAGAGGTGGGGTGATGCATAAAACCAGAGTTTGATATAAGCACAGGGACCGTTCCAAAAACCAACTTTGGAATAGACAAGACCTACACCTTCCTCAGTGAAAGAGACTCAAAACCCCATATTTCCCGCAGAGGAATATATCTGACTAGTAAGAATCTTAAAACCTATGTATTGATATGTCTCCATAAGGGAATCAAGTGTGTCTAGAGTGGCATAAACATGGCAGCGAGAATCAGCTCAAACCCACTATAAAAAGGAATTTCAAAAGCAAAACCAAAAAACAGGGAAATTCTTTACAATTCCTTCAGGGTGTCTGAGGAAACCTGGAAAGACCCTATCTACAATGACAGCTGGATGTGGCATAAGGCTGGACACTTGGGACTGAGAGGATTGGTGAGATTGGGTGAGCAAATGCAGACCCTTTCAAGCAATAATGCATGGCCCCCATTCCATGGGTCCCAACTCTCCAGGTTCAAGGGAATATTACTACAGCTATAACATGTACAGGAGACCTAGAGAATGGACACACTGTGAATACGAAAGGTTTCTAAAACTCAACGAATAGTCCCTCTCCTGGTGCTCCAGTTTGACTTTCCAACTGCCTTACTATCAATCTCCCAACTTGGAGAGACAGGCCCTTTAACCTCCTGGTTTGCACAGGTTCCCAATTTGGCAGAGGATGGAAGGGACGAGGGAGAACCCATGAGAGAGTAGCTGTTAGGCATTTGGACGGGCACATGTCACTCTAATTTCCCGGCAGGAAGAAGAATTAACCAAAGTCTCATCCACCCACCGGGAACCAGTATAGGACATGATCCAAAATTTTGGACTTGCGTTCAGCTCACAAAAAACGAGTTGAGAAATGGAGCTCAGGGGCACAGCAATTCACAAACTGGCAGAGTGATAAAGGACAACTATCGTCCAAAAATCTGTTGAGGGAAGTCAACGAGGCGGACTTGAAAGTGAGGCAAAATAGCAGGAAACAGATTTCAAGAGGTACCTTGGAATCGCCTGTAAAGCACAGGAAGAGGGGCACAACTTGGACAATGGTGCACTTGGCCAAAAAGGGCGTATGCGTTTTCTCCTGAATATATTCAGGAGAAAACGCATACGCCCTTTTTGGCCAAGCAAGCAAGCGGGCAATGCAAATCTGCACTACAAAGAAGTATCACTTCCCACCGGTCAAAAGGGACATCCACAAAATGTGTAAAACCCAGAAAGGCAAGACAGGCCCTGGAAAACAGGGAGCCTTGTTATGCTGATGGGCGGGATGTAAATTGCCAACTGCCTCACTGGAGGAGTGCATTGTGTTCCCTAAAACAAGTAAACAACAGAGCTACAGAGCCAAGGCCACTTCCAGTCTAGGGAATATACCTTGGGAAAACTGAAAATCAATAAGAAAGAGCCACCTCCAAATTTAGGGCTGCACTGGCTACAAGAACCTCAACTTGGGTACACCTTAAATATCCCAGGAAATATAAAAATGGTTCAAAACATTGTGGTACTTACGTACGATGGAATATCCCTCAGCCATGAAATCAATGTCATAAGACCAGTAGCAGCAAAGTGAGTGGATTCAGGTACGATGATTCTAAGTGAAATAAGTCACACAGAAAAAGAAACTTATCATAAGATATCACTTAGGAAGATCCTGTAAACATGGCTACACGTGAACTGAGTTAGGAAAGAGAACAGAGTCTCACATTTAGAAAACACACTTATGCCTGCATAAAGGGGAAGGAGAGGTGGGGTGATGCATAAAACCAGAGTTTGATATAAGCACAGGGACCGTTCCAAAAACCAACTTTGGAATTGACAAGACCGACACCTTCCTTAGTGAAAGAGACTCAAAACCCCATATTTCCCGCAGAGGAATATATCTGACTAGTAAGAATCTTAAAACCTATGTATTGATATGTCTCCATAAGGGAATCAAGTGTGTCTAGAGTGGCATAAACATGGCAGCGAGTATCAGCTCAAACCCACTATAAAAAGGAATTTCAAAAGCAAAACCAAAAAACAGCGAAATTCTTTACAATTCCTTCAGGGTGTCTGAGGAAACCTGGAAAGACCCTATCTACAATGACAGCTGGATGTGGCATAAGGCTGGACACTTGGGACTGAGAGGATTGGTGAGATTGGGTGAGCGAATGCAGACCCTTTCAAGCAATAATGCATGGCCCCCATTCCATGGGTCCCAACTCTCCAGGTTCAAGGGAATATTACTACAGCTATAACATGTACAGGAAACCTAGAGAATGGACACACTGTGAATACGAAAGGTTTCTAAAACTCAACGAATAGTCCCTCTCCTGGTGCTCCAGTTTGACTTTCCAACTGCCTTACTATCAATCTCCCAACTTGGAGAGACAGGCCCTTTAACCTCCTGGTTTGCACAGGTTCCCAATTTGGCAGAGGATGGAAGGGACGAGGGAGAACCCATGAGAGAGTAGCTGTTAGGCATTTGGACGGGCACATGTCACTCTAATTTCCCGGCAGGAAGAAGAATTAACCAAAGTCTCAGCCACCCACCGGGAACCAGTATAGGACATGATCCAAAATTCTGGACTTGCGTTCAGCTCACAAAAAACGAGTTGAGAAATGGAGCTCAGGGGCACAGCAATTCACAAACTGGCAGAGTGATAAAGGACAACTATCGTCCAAAAATCTGTTGAGGGAAGTCAACGAGGCGGACTTGAAATCGAGGCAAAATAGCAGGAAACAGATTTCAAGAGGTACCTTGGAATCGCCTGTAAAGCACAGGAAGAGGGGCACAACTTGGACAATGGTGCACTTGGCCAAAAAGGGCGTATGCGTTTTCTCCTGAATATATTCAGGAGAAAACGCATACGCCCTTTTTGGCCAAGCAAGCAAGCAGGCAATGCAAATCTGCACTACAAAGAAGTATCACTTCCCACCGGTCAAAAGGGACATCCACAAAATGTGTAAAAACCAGAAAGGCAACACAGGCCCTGGAGAACTGGGAGCCTTGTTATGCTGATGGGCGGGATGTAAATTGCCAACTGTCTCACTGGAGGAGTGCATTGTGTTCCCTAAAACAAGTAAACAACAGAGCTACAGAGCCAAGGCCACTTCCAGTCTAGGGAATATACCTTGGGAAAACTGAAAATCAATAAGAAAGAGCCACCTCCAAATTTAGGGCTGCACTGACTACAAGAACCTCAACTTGGGTACACCTTAAATATCCCAGGAAATATAAAAATGGTTCAAAACATTGTGGTACTTACGTACGATGGAATATCCCTCAGCCATGAAATCAATGTCATAAGACCAGTAGCAGCAAAGTGAGTGGATTCAGGTACGATGATTCTAAGTGAAATAAGTCACACAGAAAAAGAAACTTATCATAAGATATCACTTAGGAAGATCCTGTAAACATGGCTACACGTGAACTGAGTTAGGAAAGAGAACAGAGTCTCACATTTAGAAAACACTCTTATGCCTGCATAAAGGGGAAGGAGAGGTGGGGTGATGCATAAAACCAGAGTTTGATATAAGCACAGGGACCGTTCCAAAAACCAACTTTGGAATAGACAAGACCTACACCTTCCTCAGTGAAAGAGACTCAAAACCCCATATTTCCCGCAGAGGAATATATCTGACTAGTAAGAATCTTAAAACCTATGTATTGATATGTCTCCATAAGGGAATCAAGTGTGTCTAGAGTGGCATAAACATGGAAGCGAGAATCAGCTCAAACCCACTATAAAAAGGAATTTCAAAAGCAAAACCAAAAAACAGGGAAATTCTTTACAATTCCTTCAGGGTGTCTGAGGAAACCTGGAAAGACCCTATCTACAATGACAGCTGGATGTGGCATAAGGCTGGACACTTGGGACTGAGAGGATTGGTGAGATTGGGTGAGCAAATGCAGACCATTTCAAGCAATAATGCATGGCCCCCATTCCATGGGTCCCAACTCTCCAGGTTCAAGGGAATATTACTACAGCTATAACATGTACAGGAAACCTAGAGAATGGACACACTGTGAATACGAAAGGTTTCTAAAACTCAACGAATAGTCCCTCTCCTGGTGCTCCAGTTTGACTTTCCAACTGCCTTACTATCAATCTCCCAACTTGGAGAGACAGGCCCTTTAACCTCCTGGTTTGCACAGGTTCCCAATTTGGCAGAGGATGGAAGGGACGAGGGAGAACCCATGAGAGAGTAGCTGTTAGGCATTTGGACGGGCACATGTCACTCTAATTTCCCGGCAGGAAGAAGAATTAACCAAAGTCTCAGCCACCCACCGGGAACCAGTATAGGACATGATCCAAAATTTTGGACTTGCGTTCAGCTCACAAAAAACGAGTTGAGAAATGGAGCTCAGAGGCACAGCAATTCACAAACTGGCAGAGTGATAAAGGACAACTATCGTCCAAAAATCTGTTGAGGGAAGTCAACGAGGCGGACTTGAAAGTGAGGCAAAATAGCAGGAAACAGATTTCAAGAGGTACCTTGGAATCGCCTGTAAAGCACAGGAAGAGGGGCACAACTTGGACAATGGTGCACTTGGCCAAAAAGGGCGTATGCGTTTTCTCCTGAATATATTCAGGAGAAAACGCATACGCCCTTTTTGGCCAAGCAAGCAAGCGGGCAATGCAAATCTGCACTACAAAGAAGTATCACTTCCCACCGGTCAAAAGGGACATCCACAAAATGTGTAAAACCCAGAAAGGCAAGACAGGCCCTGGAAAACAGGGAGCCTTGTTATGCTGATGGGCGGGATGTAAATTGCCAACTGCCTCACTGGAGGAGTGCATTGTGTTCCCTAAAACAAGTAAACAACAGAGCTACAGAGCCAAGGCCACTTCCAGTCTAGGGAATATACCTGGGGAAAACTGAAAATCAATAAGAAAGAGCCACCTCCAAATTTAGGGCTGCACTGGCTACAAGAACCTCAACTTGGGTACACCTTAAATATCCCAGGAAATATAAAAATGGTTCAAAACATTGTGGTACTTACGTACGATGGAATATCCCTCAGCCATGAAATCAATGTCATAAGACCAGTAGCAGCAAAGTGAGTGGATTCAGGTACGATGATTCTAAGTGAAATAAGTCACACAGAAAAAGAAACTTATCATAAGATATCACTTAGGAAGATCCTGTAAACATGGCTACACGTGAACTGAGGTAGGAAAGAGAACAGAGTCTCACATTTAGAAAACACACTTATGCCTGCATAAAGGGGAAGGAGAGGTGGGGTGATGCATAAAACCAGAGTTTGATATAAGCACAGGGACCGTTCCAAAAACCAACTTTGGAATAGACAAGACCTACACCTTCCTCAGTGAAAGAGACTCAAAACCCCATATTTCCCGCAGAGGAATATATCAGACTAGTAAGAATCTTAAAACCTATGTATTGATATGTCTCCATAAGGGAATCAAGTGTGTCTAGAGTGGCATAAACATGGCAGCGAGAATCAGCTCAAACCCACTATAAAAAGGAATTTCAAAAGCAAAACCAAAAAACAGGGAAATTCTTTACAATTCCTTCAGGGTGTCTGAGGAAACCTGGAAAGACCCTATCTACAATGACAGCTGGATGTGGCATAAGGCTGGACACTTGGGACTGAGAGGATTGGTGAGATTGGGTGAGCAAATGCAGACCCTTTCAAGCAATAATGCATGGCCCCCATTCCATGGGTCCCAACTCTCCAGGTTCAAGGGAATATTACTATAGCTATAACATGTACAGGAAACCTAGAGAATGGACACACTGTGAATACGAAAGGTTTCTAAAACTCAACGAATAGTCCCTCTCCTGGTGCTCCAGTTTGACTTTCCAACTGCCTTACTATCAATCTCCCAACTTGCAGAGACAGGCCCTTTAACCTCCTGGTTTGCACAGGTTCCCAATTTGGCAGAGGATGGAAGGGACGAGGGAGAACCCATGAGAGAGTAGCTGTTAGGCATTTGGACGGGCACATGTCACTCTAATTTCCCGGCAGGAAGAAGAATTAACCAAAGTCTCAGCCACCCACCGGGAACCAGTATAGGACATGATCCAAAATTTTGGACTTGCGTTCAGCTCACAAAAAACGAGTTGAGAAATGGAGCTCAGGGGCACAGCAATTCACAAACTGGCAGAGTGATAAAGGACAACTATCGTCCAAAAATCGGTTGAGGGAAGTCAACGAGGCGGACTTGAAAGTGAGGCAAAATAGCAGGAAACAGATTTCAAGAGGTACCTTGGAATCGCCTGTAAAGCACAGGAAGAGGGGCAGAACTTGGACAATGGTGCACTTGGCCAAAAAGGGCGTATGCGTTTTCTCCTGAATATATTCAGGAGAAAACGCATACGCCCTTTTTGGCCAAGCAAGCAAGCGGGCAATGCAAATCTGCACTACAAAGAAGTATCACTTCCCACCGGTCAAAAGGGACATCCACAAAATGTGTAAAAACCAGAAAGGCAAAACAGGCCCTGGAGAACTGGGAGTTTTGTTTTGCTGATGGGCGGGATGTAAATTGCCAACTGCCTCACTGGAGGAGTGCATTGTGTTCCCTAAAACAAGTAAACAACAGAGCTACAGAGCCAAGGCCACTTCCAGTCTAGGGAATATACCTTGGGAAAACTGAAAATCAATAAGAAAGAGCCACCTCCAAATTTAGGGCTGCACTGACTACAAGAACCTCAACTTGGGTACACCTTAAATATCCCAGGAAATATAAAAATGGTTCAAAACATTGTGGTACTTACGTATGATGGAATATCCCTCAGCGATGAAATCAATGTCATAAGACCAGTAGCAGCAAAGTGAGTGGATTCAGGTACGATGATTCTAAGTGAAATAAGTCACACAGAAAAAGAAACTTATCATAAGATATCACTTATGAAGATCCTGTAAACATGGCTACACGTGAACTGAGTTAGGAAAGAGAACAGTGTCTCACATTTAGAAAACACTCTTATGCCTGCATAAAGGGGATGGAGAGGTGGGGTGATGCATAAAACCAGAGTTTGATATAAGCACAGGGACCGTTTCAAAAACCAACTTTGGAATAGACAAGACCTACACCTTCCTCAGTGAAAGAGACTCAAAACCCCATATTTCCCGCAGAGGAATATATCTGACTAGTAAGAATCTTAAAACCTATGTATTGATATGACTCCATAAGGGAATCAAGTGTGTCTAGAGTGGCATAAACATGGCAGCGAGAATCAGCTCAAACCCACTATAAAAAGGAATTTCAAAAGCAAAACCAAAAAACAGGGAAATTCTTTACAATTCCTTCAGGGTGTCTGAGGAAACCTGGAAAGACCCTATCTACAATGACAGCTGGATGTGGCATAAGGCTGGACACTTGGGACTGAGAGGATTGGTGAGATTGGGTGAGCAAATGCAGACCCTTTCAAGCAATAATGCATGGCCCCCATTCCATGGGTCCCAACTCTCCAGGTTCAAGGGAATATTACTACAGCTATAACATGTACAGGAAACCTAGAGAATGGACACACTGTGAATACGAAAGGTTTCTAAAACTCAACGAATAGTCCCTCTCCTGGTGCTCCAGTTTGACTTTCCAACTGCCTTACTATCAATCTCCCAACTTGGAGAGACAGGCCCTTTAACCTCCTGGTTTGCACAGGTTCCCAATTTGGCAGAGGATGGAAGGGACGAGGGAGAACCCATGAGAGAGTAGCTGTTAGGCATTTGGACGGGCACATGTCACTCTAATTTCCCGGCAGGAAGAAGAATTAACCAAAGTCTCAGCCACCCACCGGGAACCAGTATAGGACATGATCCAAAATTTTGGACTTGCGTTCAGCTCACAAAAAACGAGTTGAGAAATGGAGCTCAGGGGCACAGCAATTCACAAACTGGCAGAGTGATAAAGGACAACTATCGTCCAAAAATCTGTTGAGGGAAGTCAACGAGGCGGACTTGAAAGCGAGGCAAAATAGCAGGAAACAGATTTCAAGAGGTACCTTGGAATCGCCTGTAAAGCCCAGGAAGAGGGGCACAACTTGGACAATGGTGCACTTGGCCAAAAAGGGCGTATGCGTTTTCTCCTGAATATATTCAGGAGAAAACGCATACGCCCTTTTTGGCCAAGCAAGCAAGCGGGCAATGCAAATCTGCACTACAAAGAAGTATCACTTCCCACCGGTCAAAAGGGACATCCACAAAATGTGTAAAAACCAGAAAGGCAATACAGGCCCTGGAGAACTGGGAGCCTTGTTATGCTGATGGGCGGGATGTAAATTGCCAACTGCCTCACTGGAGGAGTGCATTGTGTTCCCTAAAACAAGTAAACAACAGAGCTACAGAGCCAAGGCCACTTCCAGTCTAGGGAATATACCTTGGGAAAACTGAAAATCAATAAGAAAGAGCCACCTCCAAATTTAGGGCTGCACTGACTACAAGAACCTCAACTTGGGTACACCTTAAATATCCCAGGAAATATAAAAATGGTTCAAAACATTGTGGTACTTACGTACGATGGAATATCCCTCAACCATGAAATCAATGTCATAAGACCAGTAGCAGCAAAGTGAGTGGATTCAGGTACGATGATTCTAAGTGAAATAAGTCACACAGAAAAAGAAACTTATCATAAGATATCACTTATGAAGATCCTGTAAACATGGCTACACGTGAACTGAGTTAGGAAAGAGAACAGAGTCTCACATTTAGAAAACACTCTTATGCCTGCATAAAGGGGAAGGAGAGGTGGGGTGATGCATAAAACCAGAGTTTGATATAAGCACAGGGACCGTTCCAAAAACCAACTTTGGAATAGACAAGACCTACACCTTCCTCAGTGAAAGAGACTCAAAACCCCATATTTCCCGCAGAGGAATATATCTGACTAGTAAGAATCTTAAAACCTATGTATTGATATGTCTCCATAAGGGAATCAAGTGTGTCTAGAGTGGCATAAACATGGCAGCGAGAATCAGCTCAAACCCACTATAAAAAGGAATTTCAAAAGCAAAACCAAAAAACAGGGAAATTCTTTACAATTCCTTCAGGGTGTCTGAGGAAACCTGGAAAGACCCTATCTACAATGACAGCTGGATGTGGCATAAGGCTGGACACTTGGGACTGAGAGGATTGGTGAGATTGGGTGAGCAAATGCAGACCCTTTCAAGCAATAATGCATGGCCCCCATTCCATGGGTCCCAACTCTCCAGGTTCAAGGGAATATTACTACAGCTATAACATGTACAGGAAACCTAGAGAATGGACACACTGTGAATATGAAAGGTTTCTAAAACTCAACGAATAGTCCCTCTCCTGGTGCTCCAGTTTGACTTTCCAACTGCCTTACTATCAATCTCCCAACTTGGAGAGACAGGCCCTTTAACCTCCTGGTTTGCACAGGTTCCCAATTTGCCAGAGGATGGAAGGGACGAGGGAGAACCCATGAGAGAGTAGCTGTTAGGCATTTGGACGGGCACATGTCACTCTAATTTCCCGGCAGGAAGAAGAATTAACCAAAGTCTCAGCCACCCACCGGGAACCAGTATAGGACATGATCCAAAATTTTGGACTTGCGTTCAGCTCACAAAAAACGAGTTGAGAAATGGAGCTCAGGGGCACAGCAATTCACAAACTGGCAGAGTGATAAAGGACAACTATCGTCCAAAAATCTGTTGAGGGAAGTCAACGAGGCGGACTTGAAAGCGAGGCAAAATAGCAGGAAACAGATTTCAAGAGGTACCTTGGAATCGCCTGTAAAGCACAGGAAGAGGGGCACAACTTGGACAATGGTGCACTTGGCCAAAAAGGGCGTATGCGTTTTCTCCTGAATATATTCAGGAGAAAACGCATACGCCCTTTTTGGCCAAGCAAGCAAGCGGGCAATGCAAATCTGCACTACAAAGAAGTATCACTTCCCACCGGTCAAAAGGGACATCCACAAAATGTGTAAAAACCAGAAAGGCAAGACAGGCCCTGGAGAACTGGGAGCCTTGTTATGCTGATGGGCGGGATGTAAATTGCCAACTGCCTCACTGGAGGAGTGCATTGTGTTCCCTAAAACAAGTAAACAACAGAGCTACAGAGCCAAGGCCACTTCCAGTCTAGGGAATATACCTTGGGAAAACTGAAAATCAATAAGAAAGAGCCACCTCCAAATTTAGGGCTGCACTGACTACAAGAACCTCAACTTGGGTACACCTTAAATATCCCAGGAAATATAAAAATGGTTCAAAACATTGTGGTACTTACGTACGATGGAATATCCCTCAGCCATGAAATCAATGTCATAAGACCAGTAGCAGCAAAGTGAGTGGATTCAGGTACGATGATTCTAAGTGAAATAAGTCACACAGAAAAAGAAACTTATCATAAGATATCACTTAGGAAGATCCTGTAAACATGGCTACACGTGAACTGAGTTAGGAAAGAGAACAGAGTCTCACATTTAGAAAACACTCTTATGCCTGCATAAAGGGGAAGGAGAGGTGGGGTGATGCATAAAACAAGAGTTTGATATAAGCACAGGGACCGTTTCAAAAACCAACTTTGGAATTGACAAGACCGACACCTTCCTTAGTGAAAGAGACTAAAAACCCCATATTTCCCGCAGAGGAATATATCTAACTAGTAAGAATCTTAAAACCTATGTATTGATATGAATCCATGAGGGAATCAAGTGTGTCTAGAGTGGCATAAACATGGCAGCGAGAATCAGCTCAAACCCACTATAAAAAGGAATTTCAAAAGCAAAACCAAAAAACAGGGAAATTCTTTACAATTCCTTCAGGGTGTCTGAGGAAACCTGGAAAGACCCTATCTACAATGACAGCTGGATGTGGCATAAGGCTGGACACTTGGGACTGAGAGGATTGGTGAGATTGGGTGAGCAAATGCAGACCCTTTCAAGCAATAATGCATGGCCCCCATTCCATGGGTCCCAACTCTCCAGGTTCAAGGGAATATTACTACAGCTATAACATGTACAGGAAACCTAGAGAATGGACACACTGTGAATACGAAAGGTTTCTAAAACTCAACGAATAGTCCCTCTCCTGGTGCTCCAGTTTGACTTTCCAACTGCCTTACTATCAATCTCCCAACTTGGAGAGACAGGCCCTTTAACCTCCTGGTTTGCACAGGTTCCCAATTTGCCACAGGATGGAAGGGACGAGGGAGAACCCATGAGAGAGTAGCTGTTAGGCATTTGGACGGGCACATGTCACTCTAATTTCCCGGCAGGAAGAAGAATTAACCAAAGTCTCAGCCACCCACCGGGAACCAGTATAGGACATGATCCAAAATTTTGGACTTGCGTTCAGCTCACAAAAAACGAGTTGAGAAATGGAGCTCAGGGGCACAGCAATTCACAAACTGGCAGAGTGATAAAGGACAACTATCGTCCAAAAATCTGTTGAGGGAAGTCAACGAGGCGGACTTGAAAGCGAGGCAAAATAGCAGGAAACAGATTTCAAGAGGTACCTTGGAATCGCCTGTAAAGCACAGGAAGAGGGGCACAACTTGGACAATGGTGCACTTGGCCAAAAAGGGCGTATGATTTTTCTCCTGAATATATTCAGGAGAAAACGCATACGCCCTTTTTGGTCAAGCAAGCAAGCGGGCAATGCAAATCTGCACTACAAAGAAGTATCACTTCCCACCGGTCAAAAGGGACATCCACAAAATGTGTAAAAACCAGAAAGGCAAGACAGGCCCTGGAGAACTGGGAGCCTTGTTATGCTGATGGGCGGGATATAAATTGCCAACTGCCTCACTGGAGGAGTGCATTGTGTTCCCTAAAACAAGTAAACAACAGAGCTACAGAGCCAAGGCCACTTCCAGTCTAGGGAATATACCTTGGGAAAACTGAAAATCAATAAGAAAGAGCCACCTCCAAATTTAGGGCTGCACTGACTACAAGAACCTCAACTTGGGTACACCTTAAATATCCCAGGAAATATAAAAATGGTTCAAAACATTGTGGTACTTACGTACGATGGAATATCCCTCAACCATGAAATCAATGTCATAAGACCAGTAGCAGCAAAGTGAGTGGATTCAGGTACGATGATTCTAAGTGAAATAAGTCACACAGAAAAAGAAACTTATCATAAGATATCACTTATGAAGATCCTGTAAACATGGCTA
The DNA here is from genome assembly GCF_025265405.1 of Mesoplodon densirostris. Taxonomy (NCBI): domain Eukaryota; kingdom Metazoa; phylum Chordata; class Mammalia; order Artiodactyla; family Ziphiidae; genus Mesoplodon; species Mesoplodon densirostris. The sequence continues at coordinate 1,024,328 of NW_026778200.1, read as the reverse complement.
CACGTGAACTGAGTTAGGAAAGAGAACAGAGTCTCACATTTAGAAAACACTCTTATGCCTGCATAAAGGGGAAGGAGAGGTGGGGTGATGCATAAAACCAGAGTTTGATATAAGCACAGGGACCGTTCCAAAAACCAACTTTGGAATAGACAAGACCTACACCTTCCTCAGTGAAAGAGACTCAAAACCCCATATTTCCCGCAGAGGAATATATCTGACTAGTAAGAATCTTAAAACCTATGTATTGATATGTCTCCATAAGGGAATCAAGTGTGTCTAGAGTGGCATAAACATGGCAGCGAGAATCAGCTCAAACCCACTATAAAAAGGAATTTCAAAAGCAAAACCAAAAAACAGGGAAATTCTTTACAATTCCTTCAGGGTGTCTGAGGAAACCTGGAAAGACCCTATCTACAATGACAGCTGGATGTGGCATAAGGCTGGACACTTGGGACTGAGAGGATTGGTGAGATTGGGTGAGCAAATGCAGACCCTTTCAAGCAATAATGCATGGCCCCCATTCCATGGGTCCCAACTCTCCAGGTTCAAGGGAATATTACTACAGCTATAACATGTACAGGAAACCTAGAGAATGGACACACTGTGAATATGAAAGGTTTCTAAAACTCAACGAATAGTCCCTCTCCTGGTGCTCCAGTTTGACTTTCCAACTGCCTTACTATCAATCTCCCAACTTGGAGAGACAGGCCCTTTAACCTCCTGGTTTGCACAGGTTCCCAATTTGCCAGAGGATGGAAGGGACGAGGGAGAACCCATGAGAGAGTAGCTGTTAGGCATTTGGACGGGCACATGTCACTCTAATTTCCCGGCAGGAAGAAGAATTAACCAAAGTCTCAGCCACCCACCGGGAACCAGTATAGGACATGATCCAAAATTTTGGACTTGCGTTCAGCTCACAAAAAACGAGTTGAGAAATGGAGCTCAGGGGCACAGCAATTCACAAACTGGCAGAGTGATAAAGGACAACTATCGTCCAAAAATCTGTTGAGGGAAGTCAACGAGGCGGACTTGAAAGCGAGGCAAAATAGCAGGAAACAGATTTCAAGAGGTACCTTGGAATCGCCTGTAAAGCACAGGAAGAGGGGCACAACTTGGACAATGGTGCACTTGGCCAAAAAGGGCGTATGCGTTTTCTCCTGAATATATTCAGGAGAAAACGCATACGCCCTTTTTGGCCAAGCAAGCAAGCGGGCAATGCAAATCTGCACTACAAAGAAGTATCACTTCCCACCGGTCAAAAGGGACATCCACAAAATGTGTAAAAACCAGAAAGGCAAGACAGGCCCTGGAGAACTGGGAGCCTTGTTATGCTGATGGGCGGGATGTAAATTGCCAACTGCCTCACTGGAGGAGTGCATTGTGTTCCCTAAAACAAGTAAACAACAGAGCTACAGAGCCAAGGCCACTTCCAGTCTAGGGAATATACCTTGGGAAAACTGAAAATCAATAAGAAAGAGCCACCTCCAAATTTAGGGCTGCACTGACTACAAGAACCTCAACTTGGGTACACCTTAAATATCCCAGGAAATATAAAAATGGTTCAAAACATTGTGGTACTTACGTACGATGGAATATCCCTCAGCCATGAAATCAATGTCATAAGACCAGTAGCAGCAAAGTGAGTGGATTCAGGTACGATGATTCTAAGTGAAATAAGTCACACAGAAAAAGAAACTTATCATAAGATATCACTTAGGAAGATCCTGTAAACATGGCTACACGTGAACTGAGTTAGGAAAGAGAACAGAGTCTCACATTTAGAAAACACTCTTATGCCTGCATAAAGGGGAAGGAGAGGTGGGGTGATGCATAAAACAAGAGTTTGATATAAGCACAGGGACCGTTTCAAAAACCAACTTTGGAATTGACAAGACCGACACCTTCCTTAGTGAAAGAGACTAAAAACCCCATATTTCCCGCAGAGGAATATATCTAACTAGTAAGAATCTTAAAACCTATGTATTGATATGAATCCATGAGGGAATCAAGTGTGTCTAGAGTGGCATAAACATGGCAGCGAGAATCAGCTCAAACCCACTATAAAAAGGAATTTCAAAAGCAAAACCAAAAAACAGGGAAATTCTTTACAATTCCTTCAGGGTGTCTGAGGAAACCTGGAAAGACCCTATCTACAATGACAGCTGGATGTGGCATAAGGCTGGACACTTGGGACTGAGAGGATTGGTGAGATTGGGTGAGCAAATGCAGACCCTTTCAAGCAATAATGCATGGCCCCCATTCCATGGGTCCCAACTCTCCAGGTTCAAGGGAATATTACTACAGCTATAACATGTACAGGAAACCTAGAGAATGGACACACTGTGAATACGAAAGGTTTCTAAAACTCAACGAATAGTCCCTCTCCTGGTGCTCCAGTTTGACTTTCCAACTGCCTTACTATCAATCTCCCAACTTGGAGAGACAGGCCCTTTAACCTCCTGGTTTGCACAGGTTCCCAATTTGCCACAGGATGGAAGGGACGAGGGAGAACCCATGAGAGAGTAGCTGTTAGGCATTTGGACGGGCACATGTCACTCTAATTTCCCGGCAGGAAGAAGAATTAACCAAAGTCTCAGCCACCCACCGGGAACCAGTATAGGACATGATCCAAAATTTTGGACTTGCGTTCAGCTCACAAAAAACGAGTTGAGAAATGGAGCTCAGGGGCACAGCAATTCACAAACTGGCAGAGTGATAAAGGACAACTATCGTCCAAAAATCTGTTGAGGGAAGTCAACGAGGCGGACTTGAAAGCGAGGCAAAATAGCAGGAAACAGATTTCAAGAGGTACCTTGGAATCGCCTGTAAAGCACAGGAAGAGGGGCACAACTTGGACAATGGTGCACTTGGCCAAAAAGGGCGTATGATTTTTCTCCTGAATATATTCAGGAGAAAACGCATACGCCCTTTTTGGTCAAGCAAGCAAGCGGGCAATGCAAATCTGCACTACAAAGAAGTATCACTTCCCACCGGTCAAAAGGGACATCCACAAAATGTGTAAAAACCAGAAAGGCAAGACAGGCCCTGGAGAACTGGGAGCCTTGTTATGCTGATGGGCGGGATATAAATTGCCAACTGCCTCACTGGAGGAGTGCATTGTGTTCCCTAAAACAAGTAAACAACAGAGCTACAGAGCCAAGGCCACTTCCAGTCTAGGGAATATACCTTGGGAAAACTGAAAATCAATAAGAAAGAGCCACCTCCAAATTTAGGGCTGCACTGGCTACAAGAACCTCAACTTGGGTACACCTTAAATATCCCAGGAAATATAAAAATGGTTCAAAACATTGTGGTACTTACGTATGATGGAATATTCCTCAGCGATGAAATCAATGTCATAAGACCAGTAGCAGCAAAGTGAGTGGATTCAGGTACGATGATTCTAAGTGAAATAAGTCACACAGAAAAAGAAACTTATCATAAGATATCACTTATGAAGATCCTGTAAACATGGCTACACGTGAACTGAGTTAGGAAAGAGAACAGAGTCTCACATTTAGAAAACACTCTTATGCCTGCATAAAGGGGAAGGAGAGGTGGGGTGATGCATAAAACCAGAGTTTGATATAAGCACAGGGACCGTTTCAAAAACCAACTTTGGAATTGACAAGACCGACACCTTCCTTAGTGAAAGAGACTAAAAACCCCATATTTCCCGCAGAGGAATATATCTAACTAGTAAGAATCTTAAAACCTATGTATTGATATGAATCCATGAGGGAATCAAGTGTGTCTAGAGTGGCATAAACATGGCAGCGAGAATTAGCTCAAACCCACTATAAAAAGGAATTTCAAAAGCAAAACCAAAAAACAGGGAAATTCTTTACAATTCCTTCAGGGTGTCTGAGGAAACCTGGAAAGACCCTATCTACAATGACAGCTGGATGTGGCATAAGGCTGGACACTTGGGACTGAGAGGATTGGTGAGATTGGGTGAGCAAATGCAGACCCTTTCAAGCAATAATGCATGGCCCCCATTCCATGGGTCCCAACTCTCCAGGTTCAAGGGAATATTACTACAGCTATAACATGTACAGGAAACCTAGAGAATGGACACACTGTGAATACGAAAGGTTTCTAAAACTCAACGAATAGTCCCTCTCCTGGTGCTCCAGTTTGACTTTCCAACTGCCTTACTATCAATCTCCCAACTTGGAGAGACAGGCCCTTTAACCTCCTGGTTTGCACAGGTTCCCAATTTGGCAGAGGATGGAAGGGACGAGGGAGAACCCATGAGAGAGTAGCTGTTAGGCATTTGGACGGGCACATGTCACTCTAATTTCCCGGCAGGAAGAAGAATTAACCAAAGTCTCAGCCACCCACCGGGAACCAGTATAGGACATGATCCAAAATTTTGGACTTGCGTTCAGCTCACAAAAAACGAGTTGAGAAATGGAGCTCAGGGGCACAGCAATTCACAAACTGGCAGAGTGATAAAGGACAACTATCGTCCAAAAATCTGTTGAGGGAAGTCAACGAGGCGGACTTGAAAGCGAGGCAAAATAGCAGGAAACAGATTTCAAGAGGTACCTTGGAATCGCCTGTAAAGCACAGGAAGAGGGGCACAACTTGGACAATGGTGCACTTGGCCAAAAAGGGCATATGCGTTTTCTCCTGAATATATTCAGGAGAAAACGCATATGCCCTTTTTGGCCAAGCAAGCAAGCGGGCAATGCAAATCTGCACTACAAAGAAGTATCACTTCCCACCGGTCAAAAGGGACATCCACAAAATGTGTAAAAACCAGAAAGGCAAGACAGGCCCTGGAGAACTGGGAGCCTTGTTATGCTGATTTGCGGGATGTAAATTGCCAACTGCCTCACTGGAGGAGTGCATTGTGTTCCCTAAAACAAGTAAACAACAGAGCTACAGAGCCAAGGCCACTTCCAGTCTAGGGAATATACCTTGGGAAAACTGAAAATCAATAAGAAAGAGCCACCTCCAAATTTAGGGCTGCACTGACTACAAGAACCTCAACTTGGGTACACCTTAAATATCCCAGGAAATATAAAAATGGTTCAAAACATTGTGGTACTTACGTACGATGGAATATCCCTCAGCCATGAAATCAATGTCATAAGACCAGTAGCAGCAAAGTGAGTGGATTCAGGTACGATGATTCTAAGTGAAATAAGTCACACAGAAAACGAAACTTATCATAAGATATCACTTATGAAGATCCTGTAAACATGGCTACACGTGAACTGAGTTAGGAAAGAGAACAGAGTCTCACATTTAGAAAACACTCTTATGCCTGCATAAAGGGGAAGGAGAGGTGGGGTGATGCATAAAACCAGAGTTTGATATAAGCACAGGGACCGTTCCAAAAACCAACTTTGGAATAGACAAGACCTACACCTTCCTCAGTGAAAGAGACTCAAAACCCCATATTTCCCGCAGAGGAATATATCTGACTAGTAAGAATCTTAAAACCTATGTATTGATATGTCTCCATGAGGGAATCAAGTGTGTCTAGAGTGGCATAAACATGGCAGCGAGAATCAGCTCAAACCCACTATAAAAAGGAATTTCAAAAGCAAAACCAAAAAACAGGGAAATTCTTTACAATTCCTTCAGGGTGTCTGAGGAAACCTGGAAAGACCCTATCTACAATGACAGCTGTATGTGGCATAAGGCTGGACACTTGGGACTGAGAGGATTGGTGAGATTGGGTGAGCAAATGCAGACCCTTTCAAGCAATAATGCATGGCCCCCATTCCATGGGTCCCAACTCTCCAGGTTCAAGGGAATATTACTACAGCTATAACATGTACAGGAAACCTAGAGAATGGACACACTGTGAATACGAAAGGTTTCTAAAACTCAACGAATAGTCCCTCTCCTGGTGCTCCAGTTTGACTTTCCAACTGCCTTACTATCAATCTCCCAACTTGGAGAGACAGGCCCTTTAACCTCCTGGTTTGCACAGGTTCCCAATTTGCCAGAGGATGGAAGGGACGAGGGAGAACCCATGAGAGAGTAGCTGTTAGGCATTTGGACGGGCACATGTCACTCTAATTTCCCGGCAGGAAGAAGAATTAACCAAAGTCTCAGCCACCCACCGGGAACCAGTATAGGACATGATCCAAAATTTTGGACTTGCGTTCAGCTCACAAAAAACGAGTTGAGAAACGGAGCTCAGGGGCACAGCAATTCACAAACTGGCAGAGTGATAAAGGACAACTATCGTCCAAAAATCTGTTGAGGGAAGTCAACGAGGCGGACTTGAAAGTGAGGCAAAATAGCAGGAAACAGATTTCAAGAGGTACGTTGGAATCGCCTGTAAAGCACAGGAAGAGGGGCACAACTTGGACAATGGTGCACTTGGCCAAAAAGGGCGTATGCGTTTTCTCCTGAATATATTCAGGAGAAAACGCATACGCCCTTTTTGGCCAAGCAAGCAAGCGGGCAATGCAAATCTGCACTACAAAGAAGTATCACTTCCCACCGGTCAAAAGGGACATCCACAAAATGTGTAAAAACCAGAAAGGCAAGACAGGCCCAGGAGAACAGGGAGCCTTGTTATGCTGATGGGCGGGATGTAAATTGCCAACTGCCTCACTCTAGGAGTGCATTGTGTTCCCTAAAACAAGTAAACAACAGAGCTACAGAGCCAAGGCCACTTCCAGTCTAGGGAATATAACTTGGGAAAACTGAAAATCAATAAGAAAGAGCCACCTCCAAATTTAGGGCTGCACTGGCTACAAGAACCTCAACTTGGGTACACCTTAAATATCCCAGGAAATATAAAAATGGTTCAAAACATTGTGGTACTTACGTACGATGGAATATCCCTCAGCCATGAAATCAATGTCATAAGACCAGTAGCAGCAAAGTGAGTAGATTCAGGTACGATGATTCTAAGTGAAATAAGTCACACAGAAAAAGAAACTTATCATAAGATATCACTAAGGAAGATCCTGTAAACATGGCTACACGTGAACTGAGTTAGGAAAGAGAACAGAGTCTCACATTTAGAAAACAGCCTTATGCCTGCATAAAGGGGAAGGAGAGGTGGGGTGATGCATAAAACCAGAGTTTGATATAAGCACAGGGACCGTTTCAAAAACCAACTTTGGAATTGACAAGACCGACACCTTCCTTAGTGAAAGAGACACAAAACCCCATATTTCCTACAGAGGAATATATCTAACTAGTAAGAATCTTAAAACCTATGTATTGATATGTCTCCATAAGGGAATCAAGTGTGTCTAGAGTGGCATAAACATGGCAGCGAGAAGCAGCTCAAACCCACTATAAAAAGGAATTTCAAAAGCAAAACCAAAAAACAGGGAAATTCTTTACAATTCCTTCAGGGTGTCTGAGGAAACCTGGAAAGACCCTATCTACAATGACAGCTGGATGTGGCATAAGGCTGGACACTTGGGACTGAGAGGATTGGTGAGATTGGGTGAGCAAATGCAGACCCTTTCAAGCAATAATGCATGGCCCCCATTCCATGGGTCCCAACTCTCCAGGTTCAAGGGAATATTACTACAGCTATAACATGTACAGGAAACCTAGAGAATGGACACACTGTGAATACGAAAGGTTTCTAAAACTCAACGAATAGTCCCTCTCCTGGTGCTCCAGTTTGACTTTCCAACTGCCTTACTATCAATCTCCCAACTTGGAGAGACAGGCCCTTTAACCTCCTGGTTTGCACAGGTTCCCAATTTGCCAGAGGATGGAAGGGACGAGGGAGAACCCATGAGAGAGTAGCTGTTAGGCATTTGGACGGGCACATGTCACTCTAATTTCCCGGCAGGAAGAAGAATTAACCAAAGTCTCAGCCACCCACCGGGAACCAGTATAGGACATGATCCAAAATTTTGGACTTGCATTCAGCTCACAAAAAACGAGTTGAGAAATGGAGCTCAGGGGCACAGCAATTCACAAACTGGCAGAGTGATAAAGGACAACTATCGTCCAAAAATCTGTTGAGGGAAGTCAACGAGGCGGACTTGAAAGTGAGGCAAAATAGCAGGAAACAGATTTCAAGAGGTACGTTGGAATCGCCTGTAAAGCACAGGAAGAGGGGCACAACTTGGACAATGGTGCACTTGGCCAAAAAGGGCGTATGCGTTTTCTCCTGAATATATTCAGGAGAAAACGCATACGCCCTTTTTGGCCAAGCAAGCAAGCGGGCAATGCAAATCTGCACTACAAAGAAGTATCACTTCCCACCGGTCAAAAGGGACATCCACAAAATGTGTAAAAACCAGAAAGGCAAGACAGGCCCTGGAGAACTGGGAGCCTTGTTATGCTGATGGGCGGGATATAAATTGCCAACTGCCTCACTGGAGGAGTGCATTGTGTTCCCTAAAACAAGTAAACAACAGAGCTACAGAGCCAAGGCCACTTCCAGTCTAGGGAATATACCTTGGGAAAACTGAAAATCAATAAGAAAGAGCCACCTCCAAATTTAGGGCTGCACTGGCTACAAGAACCTCAACTTGGGTACACCTTAAATATCCCAGGAAATATAAAAATGGTTCAAAACATTGTGGTACTTACGTATGATGGAATATCCCTCAGCGATGAAATCAATGTCATAAGACCAGTAGCAGCAAAGTGAGTGGATTCAGGTACGATGATTCTAAGTGAAATAAGTCACACAGAAAAAGAAACTTATCATAAGATATCACTTATGAAGATCCTGTAAACATGGCTACACGTGAACTGAGTTAGGAAAGAGAACAGAGTCTCACATTTAGAAAACACTCTTATGCCTGCATAAAGGGGAAGGAGAGGTGGGGTGATGCATAAAACCAGAGTTTGATATAAGCACAGGGACCGTTTCAAAAACCAACTTTGGAATTGACAAGACCGACACCTTCCTTAGTGAAAGAGACTAAAAACCCCATATTTCCCACAGAGGAATATATCTAACTAGTAAGAATCTTAAAACCTATGTATTGATATGACTCCATGAGGGAATCAAGTGTGTCTAGAGTGGCATAAACATGGCAGCGAGAATCAGCTCAAACCCACTATAAAAAGGAATTTCAAAAGCAAAACCAAAAAACAGGGAAATTCTTTACAATTCCTTCAGGGTGTCTGAGGAAACCTGGAAAGACCCTATCTACAATGACAGCTGGATGTGGCATAAGGCTGGACACTTGGGACTGAGAGGATTGGTGAGATTGGGTGAGCAAATGCAGACCCTTTCAAGCAATAATGCATGGCCCCCATTCCATGGGTCCCAACTCTCCATGTTCAAAGGAATATTACTACAGCTATAACATGTACAGGAAACCTAGAGAATGGACACACTGTGAATACGAAAGGTTTCTAAAACTCAACGAATAGTCCCTCTCCTGGTGCTCCAGTTTGACTTTCCAACTGCCTTACTATCAATCTCCCAACTTGGAGAGACAGGCCCTTTAACCTCCTGGTTTGCACAGGTTCCCAATTTTGCAGAGGATGGAAGGGATGAGGGAGAACCCATGAGAGAGTAGCTGTTAGGCATTTGGACGGGCACATGTCACTCTAATTTCCCGGCAGGAAGAAGAATTAACCAAAGTCTCAGCCACCCACCGGGAACCAGTATAGGACATGATCCAAAATTTTGGACTTGCGTTCAGCTCACAAAAAACGAGTTGAGAAATGGAGCTCAGGGGCACAGCAATTCACAAACTGGCAGAGTGATAAAGGACAACTATGGTCCAAAAATCTGTTGAGGGAAGTCAACGAGGCGGACTTGAAAGCGAGGCAAAATAGCAGGAAACAGATTTCAAGAGGTACCTTGGAATCGCCTGTAAAGCACAGGAAGAGGGGCACAACTTGGACAATGGTGCACTTGGCCAAAAAGGGCGTATGCGTTTTCTCCTGAATATATTCAGGAGAAAACGCATACGCCCTTTTTGGCCAAGCAAGCAAGCGGGCAATGCAAATCTGCACTACAAAGAAGTATCACTTCCCACCGGTCAAAAGGGACATCCACAAAATGTGTAAAAACCAGAAAGGCAAGACAGGCCCTGGAGAACTGGGAGCCTTGTTATGCTGATGGGCGGGATATAAATTGCCAACTGCCTCACTGGAGGAGTGCATTGTGTTCCCTAAAACAAGTAAACAACAGAGCTACAGAGCCAAGGCCACTTCCAGTCTAGGGAATATACCTTGGGAAAACTGAAAATCAATAAGAAAGAGCCACCTCCAAATTTAGGGCTGCACTGGCTACAAGAACCTCAACTTGGGTACACCTTAAATATCCCAGGAAATATAAAAATGGTTCAAAACATTGTGGTACTTACGTATGATGGAATATCCCTCAGCGATGAAATCAATGTCATAAGACCAGTAGCAGCAAAGTGAGTGGATTCAGGTACGATGATTCTAAGTGAAATAAGTCACACAGAAAAAGAAACTTATCATAAGATATCACTTATGAAGATCCTGTAAACATGGCTACACGTGAACTGAGTTAGGAAAGAGAACAGAGTCTCACATTTAGAAAACACTCTTATGCCTGCATAAAGGGGAAGGAGAGGTGGGGTGATGCATAAAACCAGAGTTTGATATAAGCACAGGGACCGTTTCAAAAACCAACTTTGGAATTGACAAGCCCGACACCTTCCTTAGTGAAAGAGACTAAAAACCCCATATTTCCCACAGAGGAATATATCTAACTAGTAAGAATCTTAAAACCTATGTATTGATATGACTCCATGAGGGAATCAAGTGTGTCTAGAGTGGCATAAACATGGCAGCGAGAATCAGCTCAAACCCACTATAAAAAGGAATTTCAAAAGCAAAACCAAAAAACAGGGAAATTCTTTACAATTCCTTCAGGGTGTCTGAGGAAACCTGGAAAGACCCTATCTACAATGACAGCTGGATGTGGCATAAGGCTGGACACTTGGGACTGAGAGGATTGGTGAGATTGGGTGAGCAAATGCAGACCCTTTCAAGCAATAATGCATGGCCCCCATTCCATGGGTCCCAACTCTCCAGGTTCAAGGGAATATTACTACAGCTATAACATGTACAGGAAACCTAGAGAATGGACACACTGTGAATACGAAAGGTTTCTAAAACTCAACGAATAGTCCCTCTCCTGGTGCTCCAGTTTGACTTTCCAACTGCCTTACTATCAATCTCCCAACTTGGAGAGACAGGCCCTTTAACCTCCTGGTTTGCACAGGTTCCCAATTTGCCAGAGGATGGAAGGGACGAGGGAGAACCCATGAGAGAGTAGCTGTTAGGCATTTGGACGGGCACATGTCACTCTAATTTCCCGGCAGGAAGAAGAATTAACCAAAGTCTCAGCCACCCACCGGGAACCAGTATAGGACATGATCCAAAATTTTGGACTTGCGTTCAGCTCACAAAAAACGAGTTGAGAAATGGAGCTCAGGGGCACAGCAATTCACAAACTGGCAGAGTGATAAAGGACAACTATCGTCCAAAAATCTGTTGAGGGAAGTCAACGAGGCGGACTTGAAAGCGAGGCAAAATAGCAGGAAACAGATTTCAAGAGGTACCTTGGAATCGCCTGTAAAGCACAGGAAGAGGGGCACAACTTGGACAATGGTGCACTTGGCCAAAAAGGGCGTATGCGTTTTCTCCTGAATATATTCAGGAGAAAACGCATACGCCCTTTTTGGCCAAGCAAGCAAGCGGGCAATGCAAATCTGCACTACAAAGAAGTATCACTTCCCACCGGTCAAAAGGGACATCCACAAAATGTGTAAAAACCAGAAAGGCAAGACAGGCCCTGGAGAACTGGGAGCCTTGTTATGCTGATGGGCGGGATGTAAATTGCCAACTGCCTCACTGGAGGAGTGCATTGTGTTCCCTAAAACAAGTAAACAACAGAGCTACAGAGCCAAGGCCACTTCCAGTCTAGGGAATATACCTTGGGAAAACTGAAAATCAATAAGAAAGTGCCACTTCCAAATTTAGGGCTGCACTGACTACAAGAACCTCAACTTGGGTACACCTTAAATATCCCAGGAAATATAAAAATGGTTCAAAACATTGTGGTACTTACGTACGATGGAATATCCCTCAGCCATGAAATCAATGTCATAAGACCAGTAGCAGCAAAGTGAGTGGATTCAGGTACGATGATTCTAAGTGAAATAAGTCACACAGAAAAAGAAACTTATCATAAGATATCACTTATGAAGGTCCTGTAAACATGGCTACACGTGAACTGAGTTAGGAAAGAGAACAGAGTCTCACATTTAGAAAACACTCTTATGCCTGCATAAAGGGGAAGGAGAGGTGGGGTGATGCATAAAACCAGAGTTTGATATAAGCACAGGGACCGTTCCAAAAACCAACTTTGGAATAGACAAGACCTACACCTTCCTCAGTGAAAGAGACTCAAAACCCCATATTTCCCGCAGAGGAATATATCTGACTAGTAAGAATCTTAAAACCTATGTATTGATATGTCTCCATAAGGGAATCAAGTGTGTCTAGAGTGGCATAAACATGGCAGCGAGAATCAGCTCAAACCCACTATAAAAAGGAATTTCAAAAGCAAAACCAAAAAACAGGGAAATTCTTTACAATTCCTTCAGGGTGTCTGAGGAAACCTGGAAAGACCCTATCTACAATGACAGCTGGATGTGGCATAAGGCTGGACACTTGGGACTGAGAGGATTGGTGAGATTGGGTGAGCAAATGCAGACCCTTTCAAGCAATAATGCATGGCCCCCATTCCATGGGTCCCAACTCTCCAGGTTCAAGGGAATATTACTACAGCTATAACATGTACAGGAAACCTAGAGAATGGACACACTGTGAATACGAAAGGTTTCTAAAACTCAACGAATAGTCCCTCTCCTGGTGCTCCAGTTTGACTTTCCAACTGCCTTACTATCAATCTCCCAACTTGGACAGACAGGCCCTTTAACCTCCTGGTTTGCACAGGTTCCCAATTTGGCAGAGGATGGAAGGGATGAGGGAGAACCCATGAGAGAGTAGCTGTTAGGCATTTGGACGGGCACATGTCACTCTAATTTCCCGGCAGGAAGAAGAATTAACCAAAGTCTCAGCCACCCACCGGGAACCAGTATAGGACATGATCCAAAATTTTGGACTTGCGTTCAGCTCACAAAAAACGAGTTGAGAAATGGAGCTCAGGGGCACAGCAATTCACAAACTGGCAGAGTGATAAAGGACAACTATCGTCCAAAAATCTGTTGAGGGAAGTCAACGAGGCGGACTTGAAAGCGAGGCAAAATAGCAGGAAACAGATTTCAAGAGGTACCTTGGAATCGCCTGTAAAGCACAGGAAGAGGGGCACAACTTGGACAATGGTGCACTTGGCCAAAAAGGGCGTATGCGTTTTCTCCTGAATATATTCAGGAGAAAACGCATACGCCCTTTTTGGCCAAGCAAGCAAGCGGGCAATGCAAATCTGCACTACAAAGAAGTATCACTTCCCACCGGTCAAAAGGGACATCCACAAAATGTGTAAAAACCAGAAAGGCAAGACAGGCCCTGGAGAACTGGGAGCCTTGTTATGCTGATGGGCGGGATATAAATTGCCAACTGCCTCACTGGAGGAGTGCATTGTGTTCCCTAAAACAAGTAAACAACAGAGCTACAGAGCCAAGGCCACTTCCAGTCTAGGGAATATAACTTGGGAAAACTGAAAATCAATAAGAAAGAGCCACCTCCAAATTTAGGGCTGCACTGGCTACAAGAACCTCAACTTGGGTACACCTTAAATATCCCAGGAAATATAAAAATGGTTCAAAACATTGTGGTACTTACGTATGATGGAATATCCCTCAGCGATGAAATCAATGTCATAAGACCAGTAGCAGCAAAGTGAGTGGATTCAGGTACGATGATTCTAAGTGAAATAAGTCACACAGAAAAAGAAACTTATCATAAGATATCACTTATGAAGATCCTGTAAACATGGCTACACGTGAACTGAGTTAGGAAAGAGAACAGAGTCTCACATTTAGAAAACACTCTTATGCCTGCATAAAGGGGAAGGAGAGGTGGGGTGATGCATAAAACCAGAGTTTGATATAAGCACAGGGACCGTTTCAAAAACCAACTTTGGAATTGACAAGACCGACACCTTCCTTAGTGAAAGAGACTCAAAACCCCATATTTCCCACAGAGGAATATATCTAACTAGTAAGAATCTTAAAACCTATGTATTGATATGACTCCATGAGGGAATCAAGTGTGTCTAGAGTGGCATAAACATGGCAGCGAGAATCAGCTCAAACCCACTATAAAAAGGAATTTCAAAAGCAAAACCAAAAAACAGGGAAATTCTTTACAATTCCTTCAGGGTGTCTGAGGAAACCTGGAAAGACCCTATCTACAATGACAGCTGGATGTGGCATAAGGCTGGACACTTGGGACTGAGAGGATTGGTGAGATTGGGTGAGCAAATGCAGACCCTTTCAAGCAATAATGCATGGCCCCCATTCCATGGGTCCCAACTCTCCAGGTTCAAGGGAATATTACTACAGCTATAACATGTACAGGAAACCTAGAGAATGGACACACTGTGAATACGAAAGGTTTCTAAAACTCAACGAATAGTCCCTCTCCTGGTGCTCCAGTTTGACTTTCCAACTGCCTTACTATCAATCTCCCAACTTGGAGAGACAGGCCCTTTAACCTCCTGGTTTGCACAGGTTCCCAATTTGCCAGAGGATGGAAGGGACGAGGGAGAACCCATGAGAGAGTAGCTGTTAGGCATTTGGACGGGCACATGTCACTCTAATTTCCCGGCAGGAAGAAGAATTAACCAAAGTCTCAGCCACCCACCGGGAACCAGTATAGGACATGATCCAAAATTTTGGACTTGCGTTCAGCTCACAAAAAACGAGTTGAGAAATGGAGCTCAGGGGCACAGCAATTCACAAACTGGCAGAGTGATAAAGGACAACTATCGTCCAAAAATCTGTTGAGGGAAGTCAACGAGGCGGACTTGAAAGCGAGGCAAAATAGCAGGAAACAGATTTCAAGAGGTACCTTGGAATCGCCTGTAAAGCACAGGAAGAGGGGCACAACTTGGACAATGGTGCACTTGGCCAAAAAGGGCGTATGCGTTTTCTCCTGAATATATTCAGGAGAAAACGCATATGCCCTTTTTGGCCAAGCAAGCAAGCGGGCAATGCAAATCTGCACTACAAAGAAGTATCACTTCCCACCGGTCAAAAGGGACATCCACAAAATGTGTAAAAACCAGAAAGGCAAGACAGGCCCTGGAGAACTGGGAGCCTTGTTATGCTGATGGGCGGGATGTAAATTGCCAACTGCCTCACTGGAGGAGTGCATTGTGTTCCCTAAAACAAGTAAACAACAGAGCTACAGAGCCAAGGCCACTTCCAGTCTAGGGAATATACCTTGGGAAAACTGAAAATCAATAAGAAAGTGCCACTTCCAAATTTAGGGCTGCACTGACTACAAGAACCTCAACTTGGGTACACCTTAAATATCCCAGGAAATATAAAAATGGTTCAAAACATTGTGGTACTTACGTACGATGGAATATCCCTCAGCCATGAAATCAATGTCATAAGACCAGTAGCAGCAAAGTGAGTGGATTCAGGTACGATGATTCTAAGTGAAATAAGTCACACAGAAAAAGAAACTTATCATAAGATATCACTTATGAAGGTCCTGTAAACATGGCTACACGTGAACTGAGTTAGGAAAGAGAACAGAGTCTCACATTTAGAAAACACTCTTATGCCTGCATAAAGGGGAAGGAGAGGTGGGGTGATGCATAAAACCAGAGTTTGATATAAGCACAGGGACCGTTCCAAAAACCAACTTTGGAATAGACAAGACCTACACCTTCCTCAGTGAAAGAGACTCAAAACCCCATATTTCCCGCAGAGGAATATATCTGACTAGTAAGAATCTTAAAACCTATGTATTGATATGTCTCCATGAGGGAATCAAGTGTGTCTAGAGTGGCATAAACATGGCAGCGAGAATCAGCTCAAACCCACTATAAAAAGGAATTTCAAAAGCAAAACCAAAAAACAGGGAAATTCTTTACAATTCCTTCAGGGTGTCTGAGGAAACCTGGAAAGACCCTATCTACAATGACAGCTGGATGTGGCATAAGGCTGGACACTTGGGACTGAGAGGATTGGTGAGATTGGGTGAGCAAATGCAGACCCTTTCAAGCAATAATGCATGGCCCCCATTCCATGGGTCCCAACTCTCCAGGTTCAAGGGAATATTACTACAGCTATAACATGTACAGGAAACCTAGAGAATGGACACACTGTGAATACGAAAGGTTTCTAAAACTCAACGAATAGTCCCTCTCCTGGTGCTCCAGTTTGACTTTCCAACTGCCTTACTATCAATCTCCCAACTTGGAGAGACAGGCCCTTTAACCTCCTGGTTTGCACAGGTTCCCAATTTGGCAGAGGATGGAAGGGACGAGGGAGAACCCATGAGAGAGTAGCTGTTAGGCATTTGGACGGGCACATGTCACTCTAATTTCCCGGCAGGAAGAAGAATTAACCAAAGTCTCAGCCACCCACCGGGAACCAGTATAGGACATGATCCAAAATTTTGGACTTGCGTTCAGCTCACAAAAAACGAGTTGAGAAATGGAGCTCAGGGGCACAGCAATTCACAAACTGGCAGAGTGATAAAGGACAACTATCGTCCAAAAATCTGTTGAGGGAAGTCAACGAGGCGGACTTGAAAGTGAGGCAAAATAGCAGGAAACAGATTTCAAGAGGTACGTTGGAATCACCTGTAAAGCACAGGAAGAGGGGCACAACTTAGACAATGGTGCACTTGGCCAAAAAGGGCGTATGCGTTTTCTCCTGAATATATTCAGGAGAAAACGCATACGCCCTTTTTGGCCAAGCAAGCAAGCGGGCAATGCAAATCTGCACTACAAAGAAGTATCACTTCCCACCGGTCAAAAGGGACATCCACAAAATGTGTAAAAACCAGAAAGGCAAGACAGGCCCTGGAGAACTGGGAGTTTTGTTTTGCTGATGGGCGGGATGTAAATTGCCAACTGCCTCACTGGAGGAGTGCATTGTGTTCCCTAAAACAAGTAAACAACAGAGCTACAGAGCCAAGGCCACTTCCAGTCTAGGGAATATACCTTGGGAAAACTGAAAATCAATAAGAAAGAGCCACCTACAAATTTAGGGCTGCACTGACTACAAGAACCTCAACTTGGGTACACCTTAAATATCCCAGGAAATATAAAAATGGTTCAAAACATTGTGGTACTTACGTATGATGGAATATCCCTCAGCGATGAAATCAATGTCATAAGACCAGTAGCAGCAAAGTGAGTGGATTCAGGTACGATGATTCTAAGTGAAATAAGTCACACAGAAAAAGAAACTTATCATAAGATATCACTTATGAAGGTCCTGTAAACATGGCTACACGTGAACTGAGTTAGGAAAGAGAACAGAGTCTCACATTTAGAAAACACTCTTATGCCTGCATAAAGGGGAAGGAGAGGTGGGGTGATGCATAAAACCAGAGTTTGATATAAGCACAGGGACCGTTCCAAAAACCTACTTTGGAATAGACAAGACCTACACCTTCCTCAGTGAAAGAGACTCAAAACCCCATATTTCCCGCAAAGGAATATATCTGACTAGTAAGAATCTTAAAACCTATGTATTGATATGTCTCCATGAGGGAATCAAGTGTGTCTAGAGTGGCATAAACATGGCAGTGAGAATCAGCTCAAACCCACTATAAAAAGGAATTTCAAAAGCAAAACCAAAAAACAGGGAAATTCTTTACAATTCCTTCAGGGTGTCTGAGGAAACCTGGAAAGACCCTATCTACAATGACAGCTGTATGTGGCATAAGGCTGGACACTTGGGACTGAGAGGATTGGTGAGATTGGGTGAGCAAATGCAGACCCTTTCAAGCAATAATGCATGGCCCCCATTCCATGGGTCCCAACTCTCCAGGTTCAAGGGAATATTACTACAGCTATAACATGTACAGGAAACCTAGAGAATGGACACACTGTGAATACGAAAGGTTTCTAAAACTCAACGAATAGTCCCTCTCCTGGTGCTCCAGTTTGACTTTCCAACTGCCTTACTATCAATCTCCCAACTTGGACAGACAGGCCCTTTAACCTCCTGGTTTGCACAGGTTCCCAATTTGGCAGAGGATGGAAGGGACGAGGGAGAACCCATGAGAGAGTAGCTGTTAGGCATTTGGACGGGCACATGTCACTCTAATTTCCCGGCAGGAAGAAGAATTAACCAAAGTCTCAGCCACCCACCGGGAACCAGTATAGGACATGATCCAAAATTTTGGACTTGCGTTCAGCTCACAAAAAACGAGTTGAGAAATGGAGCTCAGGGGCACAGCAATTCACAAACTGGCAGAGTGATAAAGGACAACTATCGTCCAAAAATCTGTTGAGGGAAGTCAACGAGGCGGACTTGAAAGTGAGGCAAAATAGCAGGAAACAGATTTCAAGAGGTACGTTGGAATCGCCTGTAAAGCACAGGAAGAGGGGCACAACTTGGACAATGGTGCACTTGGCCAAAAAGGGCGTATGCGTTTTCTCCTGAATATATTCAGGAGAAAACGCATACACCCTTTTTGGCCAAGCAAGCAAGCGGGCAATGCAAATCTGCACTACAAAGAAGTATCACTTCCCACCGATCAAAAGGGACATCCACAAAATGTGTAAAAACCAGAAAGGCAAGACAGGCCCTGGAGAACAGGGAGCCTTGTTATGCTGATGGGCGGGATGTAAATTGCCAACTGCCTCACTGGAGGAGTGCATTGTGTTCCCTAAAACAAGTAAACAACAGAGCTACAGAGCCAAGGCCACTTCCAGTCTAGGGAATATAACTTGGGAAAACTGAAAATCAATAAGAAAGAGCCACCTCCAAATTTAGGGCTGCACTGGCTACAAGAACCTCAACTTGGGTACACCTTAAATATCCCAGGAAATATAAAAATGGTTCAAAACATTGTGGTACTTACGTACGATGGAATATCCCTCAGCCATGAAATCAATGTCATAAGACCAGTAGCAGCAAAGTGAGTAGATTCAGGTACGATGATTCTAAGTGAAATAAGTCACACAGAAAAAGAAACTTATCATAAGATATCACTAAGGAAGATCCTGTAAACATGGCTACACGTGAACTGAGTTAGGAAAGAGAACAGAGTCTCACATTTAGAAAACAGCCTTATGCCTGCATAAAGGGGAAGGAGAGGTGGGGTGATGCATAAAACCAGAGTTTGATATAAGCACAGGGACCGTTTCAAAAACCAACTTTGGAATTGACAAGACCGACACCTTCCTTAGTGAAAGAGACTCAAAACCCCATATTTCCCACAGAGGAATATATCTGACTAGTAAGAATCTTTAAACCTATGTATTGATATGTCTCCATAAGGGAATCAAGTGTGTCTAGAGTGGCATAAACATGGAAGCGAGAATCAGCTCAAACCCACTATAAAAAGGAATTTCAAAAGCAAAACCAAAAAACAGGGAAATTCTTTACAATTCCTTCAGGGTGTCTGAGGAAACCTGGAAAGACCCTATCTACAATGACAGCTGGATGTGGCATAAGGCTGGACACTTGGGACTGAGAGGATTGGTGAGATTGGGTGAGCAAATGCAGACCCTTTCAAGCAATAATGCATGGCCCCCATTCCATGGGTCCCAACTCTCCAGGTTCAAGGGAATATTACTACAGCTATAACATGTACAGGATACCTAGAGAATGGACACACTGTGAATACGAAAGGTTTCTAAAACTCAACGAATAGTCCCTCTCCTGGTGCTCCAGTTTGACTTTCCAACTGCCTTACTATCAATCTCCCAACTTGGAGAGACAGGCCCTTTAACCTCCTGGTTTGCACAGGTTCCCAATTTGGCAGAGGATGGAAGGGACGAGGGAGAACCCATGAGAGAGTAGCTGTTAGGCATTTGGACGGGCACATGTCACTCTAATTTCCCGGCAGGAAGAAGAATTAACCAAAGTCTCAGCCACCCACCGGGAACCAGTATAGGACATGATCCAAAATGTTGGACTTGCGTTCAGCTCACAAAAAACGAGTTGAGAAATGGAGCTCAGGGGCACAGCAATTCACAAACTGGCAGAGTGATAAAGGACAACTATCGTCCAAAAATCTGTTGAGGGAAGTCAACGAGGCGGACTTGAAAGCGAGGCAAAATAGCAGGAAACAGATTTCAAGAGGTACCTTGGAATCGCCTGTAAAGCACAGGAAGAGGGGCACAACTTGGACAATGGTGCACTTGGCCAAAAAGGGCGTATGCGTTTTCTCCTGAATATATTCAGGAGAAAACGCATACGCCCTTTTTGGCCAAGCAAGCAAGCGGGCAATGCAAATCTGCACTACAAAGAAGTATCACTTCCCACCGGTCAAAAGGGACATCCACAAAATGTGTAAAAACCAGAAAGGCAAGACAGGCCCTGGAGAACTGGGAGCCTTGTTATGCTGATGGGCGGGATATAAATTGCCAACTGCCTCACTGGAGGAGTGCATTGTGTTCCCTAAAACAAGTAAACAACAGAGCTACAGAGCCAAGGCCACTTCCAGTCTAGGGAATATACCTTGGGAAAACTGAAAATCAATAAGAAAGAGCCACCTCCAAATTTAGGGCTGCACTGGCTACAAGAACCTCAACTTGGGTACACCTTAAATATCCCAGGAAATATAAAAATGGTTCAAAACATTGTGGTACTTACGTACGATGGAATATCCCTCAGCCATGAAATCAATGTCATAAGACCAGTAGCAGCAAAGTTAGTGGATTCAGGTACGATGATTCTAAGTGAAATAAGTCACACAGAAAAAGAAACTTATCATAAGATATCACTTAGGAATATCCTGTAAACATGGCTACACGTGAACTGAGCTAGGAAAGAGAACAGAGTCTCACATTTAGAAAACACTCTTATGCCTGCATAAAGGGGAAGGAGAGGTGGGGTGATGCATAAAACCAGAGTTTGATATAAGCACAGGGACCGTTCCAAAAACCAACTTTGGAATAGACAAGACCTACACCTTCCTCAGTGAAAGAGACTCAAAACCCCATATTTCCCGCAGAGGAATATATCTGACTAGTAAGAATCTTAAAACCTATGTATTGATATGTCTCCATGAGGGAATCAAGTGTGTCTAGAGTGGCATAAACATGGCAGCGAGAATCAGCTCAAACCCACTATAAAAAGGAATTTCAAAAGCAAAACCAAAAAACAGGGAAATTCTTTACAATTCCTTCAGGGTGTCTGAGGAAACCTGGAAAGACCCTATCTACAATGACAGCTGGATGTGGCATAAGGCTGGACACTTGGGACTGAGAGGATTGGTGAGATTGGGTGAGCAAATGCAGACCCTTTCAAGCAATAATGCATGGCCCCCATTCCATGGGTCCCAACTCTCCAGGTTCAAGGGAATATTACTACACCTATAACATGTACAGGAAACCTAGAGAATGGACACACTGTGAATACGAAAGGTTTCTAAAACTCAACGAATAGTCCCTCTCCTGGTGCTCCAGTTTGACTTTCCAACTGCCTTACTATCAATCTCCCAACTTGGAGAGACAGGCCCTTTAACCTCCTGGTTTGCACAGGTTCCCAATTTGGCAGAGGATGGAAGGGACGAGGGAGAACCCATGAGAGAGTAGCTGTTAGGCATTTGGACGGGCACATGTCACTCTAATTTCCCGGCAGGAAGAAGAATTAACCAAAGTCTCAGCCACCCACCGGGAACCAGTATAGGACATGATCCAAAATTTTGGACTTGCGTTCAGCTCACAAAAAACGAGTTGAGAAATGGAGCTCAGGGGCACAGCAATTCACAAACTGGCAGAGTGATAAAGGACAACTATCGTCCAAAAATCTGTTGAGGGAAGTCAACGAGGCGGACTTGGAAGCGAGGCAAAATAGCAGGAAACAGATTTCAAGAGGTACGTTGGAATCACCTGTAAAGCACAGGAAGAGGGGCACAACTTGGACAATGGTGCACTTGGCCAAAAAGGGCATATGCGTTTTCTCCTGAATATATTCAGGAGAAAACGCATATGCCCTTTTTGGCCAAGCAAGCAAGCGGGCAATGCAAATCTGCACTACAAAGAAGTATCACTTCCCACCGGTCAAAAGGGACATCCACAAAATGTGTAAAAACCAGAAAGGCAAGACAGGCCCTGGAGAACTGGGAGTTTTGTTTTGCTGATGGGCGGGATGTAAATTGCCAACTGCCTCACTGGAGGAGTGCATTGTGTTCCCTAAAACAAGTAAACAACAGAGCTACAGAGCCAAGGCCACTTCCAGTCTAGGGAATATACCTTGGGAAAACTGAAAATCAATAAGAAAGAGCCACCTACAAATTTAGGGCTGCACTGACTACAAGAACCTCAACTTGGGTACACCTTAAATATCCCAGGAAATATAAAAATGGTTCAAAACATTGTGGTACTTACGTATGATGGAATATCCCTCAGCGATGAAATCAATGTCATAAGACCAGTAGCAGCAAAGTGAGTGGATTCAGGTACGATGATTCTAAGTGAAATAAGTCACACAGAAAAAGAAACTTATCATAAGATATCACTTATGAAGGTCCTGTAAACATGGCTACACGTGAACTGAGTTAGGAAAGAGAACAGAGTCTCACATTTAGAAAACACTCTTATGCCTGCATAAAGGGGAAGGAGAGGTGGGGTGATGCATAAAACCAGAGTTTGATATAAGCACAGGGACCGTTTCAAAAACCAACTTTGGAATTGACAAGACTGACACCTTCCTTAGTGAAAGAGACTCAAAACCCCATATTTCCCACAGAGGAATATATCTGACTAGTAAGAATCTTAAAACCTATGTATTGATATGTCTCCATAAGGGAAACAAGTGTGTCTAGAGTGGCATAAACATGGAAGCGAGAATCAGCTCAAACCCACTATAAAAAGGAATTTCAAAAGCAAAACCAAAAAACAGGGAAATTCTTTACAATTCCTTCAGGGTGTCTGAGGAAACCTGGAAAGACCCTATCTACAATGACAGCTGGATGTGGCATAAGGCTGGACACTTGGGACTGAGAGGATTGGTGAGATTGGGTGAGCAAATGCAGACCCTTTCAAGCAATAATGCATGGCCCCCATTCCATGGGTCCCAACTCTCCAGGTTCAAGGGAATATTACTACAGCTATAACATGTACAGGAAACCTAGAGAATGGACACACTGTGAATACGAAAGGTTTCTAAAACTCAACGAATAGTCCCTCTCCTGGTGCTCCAGTTTGACTTTCCAACTGCCTTACTATCAATCTCCCAACTTGGAGAGACAGGCCCTTTAACCTCCTGGTTTGCACAGGTTCCCAATTTGGCAGAGGATGGAAGGGACGAGGGAGAACCCATGAGAGAGTAGCTGTTAGGCATTTGGACGGGCACATGTCACTCTAATTTCCCGGCAGGAAGAAGAATTAACCAAAGTCTCAGCCACCCACCGGGAACCAGTATAGGACATGATCCAAAATTTTGGACTTGCGTTCAGCTCACAAAAAACGAGTTGAGAAATGGAGCTCAGGGGCACAGCAATTCACAAACTGGCAGAGTGATAAAGGACAACTATCGTCCAAAAATCTGTTGAGGGAAGTCAACGAGGCGGACTTGAAAGCGAGGCAAAATAGCAGGAAACAGATTTCAAGAGGTACCTTGGAATCGCCTGTAAAGCACAGGAAGAGGGGCACAACTTGGACAATGGTGCACTTGGCCAAAAAGGGCGTATGCGTTTTCTCCTGAATATATTCAGGAGAAAACGCATACGCCCTTTTTGGCCAAGCAAGCAAGCGGGCAATGCAAATCTGCACTACAAAGAAGTATCACTTCCCACCGGTCAAAAGGGACATCCACAAAATGTGTAAAAACCAGAAAGGCAAGACAGGCCCTGGAGAACTGGGAGCCTTGTTATGCTGATGGGCGGGATATAAATTGCCAACTGCCTCACTGGAGGAGTGCATTGTGTTCCCTAAAACAAGTAAACAACAGAGCTACAGAGCCAAGGCCACTTCCAGTCTAGGGAATATACCTTGGGAAAACTGAAAATCAATAAGAAAGAGCCACCTCCAAATTTAGGGCTGCACTGGCTACAAGAACCTCAACTTGGGTACACCTTAAATATCCCAGGAAATATAAAAATGGTTCAAAACATTGTGGTACTTACGTATGATGGAATATCCCTCAGCGATGAAATCAATGTCATAAGACTAGTAGCAGCAAAGTGAGTGGATTCAGGTACGATGATTCTAAGTGAAATAAGTCACACAGAAAAAGAAACTTATCATAAGATATCACTTATGAAGGTCCTGTAAACATGGCTACACGTGAACTGAGTTAGGAAAGAGAACAGAGTCTCACATTTAGAAAACACTCTTATGCCTGCATAAAGGGGAAGGAGAGGTGGGGTGATGCATAAAACCAGAGTTTGATATAAGCACAGGGACCGTTCCAAAAACCAACTTTGGAATAGACAAGACCTACACCTTCCTTAGTGAAAGAGACTAAAAACCCCATATTTCCCGCAGAGGAATATATCTGACTAGTAAGAATCTTAAAACCTATGTATTGATATATCTCCATGAGGGAATCAAGTGTGTCTAGAGTGGCATAAACATGGCAGCGAGAATCAGCTCAAACCCACTATAAAAAGGAATTTCAAAAGCAAAACCAAAAAACAGGGAAATTCTTTACAATTCCTTCAGGGTGTCTGAGGAAACCTGGAAAGACCCTATCTACAATGACAGCTGGATGTGGCATAAGGCTGGACACTTGGGACTGAGAGGATTGGTGAGATTGGGTGAGCAAATGCAGACCCTTTCAAGCAATAATGCATGGCCCCCATTCCATGGGTCCCAACTCTCCAGGTTCAAGGGAATATTACTACAGCTATAACATGTACAGGAAACCTAGAGAATGGACACACTGTGAATACGAAAGGTTTCTAAAACTCAACGAATAGTCCCTCTCCTGGTGCTCCAGTTTGACTTTCCAACTGCCTTACTATCAATCTCCCAACTTGGAGAGACAGGCCCTTTAACCTCCTGGTTTGCACAGGTTCCCAATTTGGCAGAGGATGGAAGGGACGAGGGAGAACCCATGAGAGAGTAGCTGTTAGGCATTTGGACGGGCACATGTCACTCTAATTTCCCGGCAGGAAGAAGAATTAACCAAAGTCTCAGCCACCCACCGGGAACCAGTATAGGACATGATCCAAAATTTTGGACTTGCGTTCAGCTCACAAAAAACGAGTTGAGAAATGGAGCTCAGGGGCACAGCAATTCACAAACTGGCAGAGTGATAAAGGACAACTATCGTCCAAAAATCTGTTGAGGGAAGTCAACGAGGCGGACTTGAAAGTGAGGCAAAATAGCAGGAAACAGATTTCAAGAGGTACGTTGGAATCACCTGTAAAGCACAGGAAGAGGGGCACAACTTGGACAATGGTGCACTTGGCCAAAAAGGGCATATGCGTTTTCTCCTGAATATATTCAGGAGAAAACGCATATGCCCTTTTTGGCCAAGCAAGCAAGCGGGCAATGCAAATCTGCACTACAAAGAAGTATCACTTCCCACCGGTCAAAAGGGACATCCACAAAATGTGTAAAAACCAGAAAGGCAAGACAGGCCCTGGAGAACTGGGAGTTTTGTTTTGCTGATGGGCGGGATGTAAATTGCCAACTGCCTCACTGGAGGAGTGCATTGTGTTCCCTAAAACAAGTAAACAACAGAGCTACAGAGCCAAGGCCACTTCCAGTCTAGGGAATATACCTTGGGAAAACTGAAAATCAATAAGAAAGAGCCACCTACAAATTTAGGGCTGCACTGACTACAAGAACCTCAACTTGGGTACACCTTAAATATCCCAGGAAATATAAAAATGGTTCAAAACATTGTGGTACTTACGTATGATGGAATATCCCTCAGCGATGAAATCAATGTCATAAGACCAGTAGCAGCAAAGTGAGTGGATTCAGGTACGATGATTCTAAGTGAAATAAGTCACACAGAAAAAGAAACTTATCATAAGATATCACTTATGAAGGTCCTGTAAACATGGCTACACGTGAACTGAGTTAGGAAAGAGAACAGAGTCTCACATTTAGAAAACACTCTTATGCCTGCATAAAGGGGAAGGAGAGGTGGGGTGATGCATAAAACCAGAGTTTGATATAAGCACAGGGACCGTTCCAAAAACCAACTTTGGAATAGACAAGACCTACACCTTCCTTAGTGAAAGAGACTAAAAACCCCATATTTCCCGCAGAGGAATATATCTGACTAGTAAGAATCTTAAAACCTATGTATTGATATGTCTCCTTGAGGGAATCAAGTGTGTCTAGAGTGGCATAAACATGGCAGCGAGAATCAGCTCAAACCCACTATAAAAAGGAATTTCAAAAGCAAAACCAAAAAACAGGGAAATTCTTTACAATTCCTTCAGGGTGTCTGAGGAAACCTGGAAAGACCCTATCTACAATGACAGCTGGATGTGGCATAAGGCTGGACACTTGGGACTGAGAGGATTGGTGAGATTGGGTGAGCAAATGCAGACCCTTTCAAGCAATAATGCATGGCCCCCATTCCATGGGTCCCAACTCTCCAGGTTCAAGGGAATATTACTACAGCTATAACATGTACAGGAAACCTAGAGAATGGACACACTGTGAATACGAAAGGTTTCTAAAACTCAACGAATAGTCCCTCTCCTGGTGCTCCAGTTTGACTTTCCAACTGCCTTACTATCAATCTCCCAACTTGGAGAGACAGGCCCTTTAACCTCCTGGTTTGCACAGGTTCCCAATTTGCCAGAGGATGGAAGGGACGAGGGAGAACCCATGAGAGAGTAGCTGTTAGGCATTTGGACGGGCACATGTCACTCTAATTTCCCGGCAGGAAGAAGAATTAACCAAAGTCTCAGCCACCCACCGGGAACCAGTATAGGACATGATCCAAAATTTTGGACTTGCGTTCAGCCCACAAAAAACGAGTTGAGAAATGGAGCTCAGGGGCACAGCAATTCACAAACTGGCAGAGTGATAAAGGACAACTATCGTCCAAAAATCTGTTGAGGGAAGTCAACGAGGCGGACTTGAAAGCGAGGCAAAATAGCAGGAAACAGATTTCAAGAGGTACCTTGGAATCGCCTGTAAAGCACAGGAAGAGGGGCACAACTTGGACAATGGTGCACTTGGCCAAAAAGGGCGTATGCGTTTTCTCCTGAATATATTCAGGAGAAAACGCATACGCCCTTTTTGGCCAAGCAAGCAAGCGGGCAATGCAAATCTGCACTACAAAGAAGTATCACTTCCCACCGGTCAAAAGGGACATCCACAAAATGTGTAAAAACCAGAAAGGCAAGACAGGCCCTGGAGAACAGGGAGCCTTGTTATGCTGATGGGCGGGATGTAAATTGCCAACTGCCTCACTGGAGGAGTGCATTGTGTTCCCTAAAACAAGTAAACAACAGAGCTACAGAGCCAAGGCCACTTCCAGTCTAGGGAATATAACTTGGGAAAACTGAAAATCAATAAGAAAGAGCCACCTCCAAATTTAGGGCTGCACTGGCTACAAGAACCTCAACTTGGGTACACCTTAAATATCCCAGGAAATATAAAAATGGTTCAAAACATTGTGGTACTTACGTACGATGGAATATCCCTCAGCCATGAAATCAATGTCATAAGACCAGTAGCAGCAAAGTGAGTGGATTCAGGTACGATGATTCTAAGTGAAATAAGTCACACAGAAAAAGAAACTTATCATAAGATATCACTTATGAAGGTCCTGTAAACATGGCTACACGTGAACTGAGTTAGGAAAGAGAACAGAGTCTCACATTTAGAAAACACTCTTATGCCTGCATAAAGGGGAAGGAGAGGTGGGGTGATGCATAAAACCAGAGTTTGATATAAGCACAGGGACCGTTCCAAAAACCAACTTTGGAATAGACAAGACCTACACCTTCCTTAGTGAAAGAGACTAAAAACCCCATATTTCCCGCAGAGGAATATATCTGACTAGTAAGAATCTTAAAACCTATGTATTGATATGTCTCCATGAGGGAATCAAGTGTGTCTAGAGTGGCATAAACATGGCAGCGAGAATCAGCTCAAACCCACTATAAAAAGGAATTTCAAAAGCAAAACCAAAAAACA
The DNA here is from genome assembly GCF_025265405.1 of Mesoplodon densirostris. Classification (NCBI taxonomy): domain Eukaryota; kingdom Metazoa; phylum Chordata; class Mammalia; order Artiodactyla; family Ziphiidae; genus Mesoplodon; species Mesoplodon densirostris. The sequence continues at coordinate 996,148 of NW_026778200.1, read as the reverse complement.
GGGAAATTCTTTACAATTCCTTCAGGGTGTCTGAGGAAACCTGGAAAGACCCTATCTACAATGACAGCTGGATGTGGCATAAGGCTGGACACTTGGGACTGAGAGGATTGGTGAGATTGGGTGAGCAAATGCAGACCCTTTCAAGCAATAATGCATGGCCCCCATTCCATGGGTCCCAACTCTCCAGGTTCAAGGGAATATTACTACAGCTATAACATGTACAGGAAACCTAGAGAATGGACACACTGTGAATACGAAAGGTTTCTAAAACTCAACGAATAGTCCCTCTCCTGGTGCTCCAGTTTGACTTTCCAACTGCCTTACTATCAATCTCCCAACTTGGAGAGACAGGCCCTTTAACCTCCTGGTTTGCACAGGTTCCCAATTTGCCAGAGGATGGAAGGGACGAGGGAGAACCCATGAGAGAGTAGCTGTTAGGCATTTGGACGGGCACATGTCACTCTAATTTCCCGGCAGGAAGAAGAATTAACCAAAGTCTCAGCCACCCACCGGGAACCAGTATAGGACATGATCCAAAATTTTGGACTTGCGTTCAGCTCACAAAAAACGAGTTGAGAAATGGAGCTCAGGGGCACAGCAATTCACAAACTGGCAGAGTGATAAAGGACAACTATCGTCCAAAAATCTGTTGAGGGAAGTCAACGAGGCGGACTTGAAAGTGAGGCAAAATAGCAGGAAACAGATTTCAAGAGGTACGTTGGAATCACCTGTAAAGCACAGGAAGAGAGGCACAACTTGGACAATGGTGCACTTGGCCAAAAAGGGCATATGCGTTTTCTCCTGAATATATTCAGGAGAAAACGCATATGCCCTTTTTGGCCAAGCAAGCAAGCGGGCAATGCAAATCTGCACTACAAAGAAGTATCACTTCCCACCGGTCAAAAGGGACATCCACAAAATGTGTAAAAACCAGAAAGGCAAGACAGGCCCTGGAGAACTGGGAGTTTTGTTTTGCTGATGGGCGGGATGTAAATTGCCAACTGCCTCACTGGAGGAGTGCATTGTGTTCCCTAAAACAAGTAAACAACAGAGCTACAGAGCCAAGGCCACTTCCAGTCTAGGGAATATACCTTGGGAAAACTGAAAATCAATAAGAAAGAGCCACCTACAAATTTAGGGCTGCACTGACTACAAGAACCTCAACTTGGGTACACCTTAAATATCCCAGGAAATATAAAAATGGTTGAAAACATTGTGGTACTTACGTATGATGGAATATCCCTCAGCGATGAAATCATTGTCATAAGACCAGTAGCAGCAAAGTGAGTGGATTCAGGTACGATGATTCTAAGTGAAATAAGTCACACAGAAAAAGAAACTTATCATAAGATATCACTTATGAAGGTCCTGTAAACATGGCTACACGTGAACTGAGTTAGGAAAGAGAACAGAGTCTCACATTTAGAAAACACTCTTATGCCTGCATAAAGGGGAAGGAGAGGTGGGGTGATGCATAAAACCAGAGTTTGATATAAGCACAGGGACCGTTCCAAAAACCAACTTTGGAATAGACAAGACCTACACCTTCCTTAGTGAAAGAGACTAAAAACCCCATATTTCCCGCAGAGGAATATATCTGACTAGTAAGAATCTTAAAACCTATGTATTGATATGTCTCCTTGAGGGAATCAAGTGTGTCTAGAGTAGCATAAACATGGCAGCGAGAATCAGCTCAAACCCACTATAAAAAGGAATTTCAAAAGCAAAACCAAAAAACAGGGAAATTCTTTACAATTCCTTCAGGGTGTCTGAGGAAACCTGGAAAGACCCTATCTACAATGACAGCTGGATGTGGCATAAGGCTGGACACTTGGGACTGAGAGGATTGGTGAGATTGGGTGAGCAAATGCAGACCCTTTCAAGCAATAATGCATGGCCCCCATTCCATGGGTCCCAACTCTCCAGGTTCAAGGGAATATTACTACAGCTATAACATGTACAGGAAACCTAGAGAATGGACACACTGTGAATACGAAAGGTTTCTAAAACTCAACGAATAGTCCCTCTCCTGGTGCTCCAGTTTGACTTTCCAACTGCCTTACTATCAATCTCCCAACTTGGAGAGACAGGCCCTTTAACCTCCTGGTTTGCACAGGTTCCCAATTTGGCAGAGGATGGAAGGGACGAGGGAGAACCCATGAGAGAGTAGCTGTTAGGCATTTGGACGGGCACATGTCACTCTAATTTCCCGGCAGGAAGAAGAATTAACCAAAGTCTCAGCCACCCACCGGGAACCAGTATAGGACATGATCCAAAATTTTGGACTTGCGTTCAGCTCACAAAAAACGAGTTGAGAAATGGAGCTCAGGGGCACAGCAATTCACAAACTGGCAGAGTGATAAAGGACAACTATCGTCCAAAAATCTGTTGAGGGAAGTCAACGAGGCGGACTTGAAAGTGAGGCAAAATAGCAGGAAACAGATTTCAAGAGGTACGTTGGAATCACCTGTAAAGCACAGGAAGAGGGGCACAACTTGGACAATGGTGCACTTGGCCAAAAAGGGCATATGCGTTTTCTCCTGAATATATTCAGGAGAAAACGCATATGCCCTTTTTGGCCAAGCAAGCAAGCGGGCAATGCAAATCTGCACTACAAAGAAGTATCACTTCCCACCGGTCAAAAGGGACATCCACAAAATGTGTAAAAACCAGAAAGGCAAGACAGGCCCTGGAGAACTGGGAGTTTTGTTTTGCTGATGGGCGGGATGTAAATTGCCAACTGCCTCACTGGAGGAGTGCATTGTGTTCCCTAAAACAAGTAAACAACAGAGCTACAGAGCCAAGGCCACTTCCAGTCTAGGGAATATACCTTGGGAAAACTGAAAATCAATAAGAAAGAGCCACCTACAAATTTAGGGCTGCACTGACTACAAGAACCTCAACTTGGGTACACCTTAAATATCCCAGGAAATATAAAAATGGTTCAAAACATTGTGGTACTTACGTATGATGGAATATCCCTCAGCGATGAAATCAATGTCATAAGACCAGTAGCAGCAAAGTGAGTGGATTCAGGTACGATGATTCTAAGTGAAATAAGTCACACAGAAAAAGAAACTTATCATAAGATATCACTTATGAAGGTCCTGTAAACATGGCTACACGTGAACTGAGTTAGGAAAGAGAACAGAGTCTCACATTTAGAAAACACTCTTATGCCTGCATAAAGGGGAAGGAGAGGTGGGGTGATGCATAAAACCAGAGTTTGATATAAGCACAGGGACCGTTCCAAAAACCAACTTTGGAATAGACAAGACCTACACCTTCCTTAGTGAAAGAGACTAAAAACCCCATATTTCCCGCAGAGGAATATATCTGACTAGTAAGAATCTTAAAACCTATGTATTGATATGTCTCCTTGAGGGAATCAAGTGTGTCTAGAGTGGCATAAACATGGCAGCGAGAATCAGCTCAAACCCACTATAAAAAGGAATTTCAAAAGCAAAACCAAAAAACAGGGAAATTCTTTACAATTCCTTCAGGGTGTCTGAGGAAACCTGGAAAGACCCTATCTACAATGACAGCTGGATGTGGCATAAGGCTGGACACTTGGGACTGAGAGGATTGGTGAGATTGGGTGAGCAAATGCAGACCCTTTCAAGCAATAATGCATGGCCCCCATTCCATGGGTCCCAACTCTCCAGGTTCAAGGGAATATTACTACAGCTATAACATGTACAGGAAACCTAGAGAATGGACACACTGTGAATACGAAAGGTTTCTAAAACTCAACGAATAGTCCCTCTCCTGGTGCTCCAGTTTGACTTTCCAACTGCCTTACTATCAATCTCCCAACTTGGAGAGACAGGCCTTTAACCTCCTGGTTTGCACAGGTTCCCAATTTGGCAGAGGATGGAAGGGACGAGGGAGAACCCATGAGAGAGTAGCTGTTAGGCATTTGGACGGGCACATGTCACTCTAATTTCCCGGCAGGAAGAAGAATTAACCAAAGTCTCAGCCACCCACCGGGAACCAGTATAGGACATGATCCAAAATTTTGGACTTGCGTTCAGCCCACAAAAAACGAGTTGAGAAATGGAGCTCAGGGGCACAGCAATTCACAAACTGGCAGAGTGATAAAGGACAACTATCGTCCAAAAATCTGTTGAGGGAAGTCAACGAGGCGGACTTGAAAGTGAGGCAAAATAGCAGGAAACAGATTTCAAGAGGTACGTTGGAATCGCCTGTAAAGCACAGGAAGAGGGGCACAACTTGGACAATGGTGCACTTGGCCAAAAAGGGCGTATGCGTTTTCTCCTGAATATATTCAGGAGAAAACGCATACGCCCTTTTTGGCCAAGCAAGCAAGCGGGCAATGCAAATCTGCACTACAAAGAAGTATCACTTCCCACCGGTCAAAAGGGACATCCACAAAATGTGTAAAAACCAGAAAGGCAAGACAGGCCCTGGAGAACAGGGAGCCTTGTTATGCTGATGGGCGGGATGTAAATTGCCAACTGCCTCACTGGAGGAGTGCATTGTGTTCCCTAAAACAAGTAAACAACAGAGCTACAGAGCCAAGGCCACTTCCAGTCTAGGGAATATAACTTGGGAAAACTGAAAATCAATAAGAAAGAGCCACCTCCAAATTTAGGGCTGCACTGGCTACAAGAACCTCAACTTGGGTACACCTTAAATATCCCAGGAAATATAAAAATGGTTCAAAACATTGTGGTACTTACGTACGATGGAATATCCCTCAGCCATGAAATCAATGTCATAAGACCAGTAGCAGCAAAGTGAGTGGATTCAGGTACGATGATTCTAAGTGAAATAAGTCACACAGAAAAAGAAACTTATCATAAGATATCACTTATGAAGGTCCTGTAAACATGGCTACACGTGAACTGAGTTAGGAAAGAGAACAGAGTCTCACATTTAGAAAACACTCTTATGCCTGCATAAAGGGGAAGGAGAGGTGGGGTGATGCATAAAACCAGAGTTTGATATAAGCACAGGGACCGTTCCAAAAACCAACTTTGGAATAGACAAGACCTACACCTTCCTTAGTGAAAGAGACTAAAAACCCCATATTTCCCGCAGAGGAATATATCTGACTAGTAAGAATCTTAAAACCTATGTATTGATATGTCTCCATGAGGGAATCAAGTGTGTCTAGAGTGGCATAAACATGGCAGCGAGAATCAGCTCAAACCCACTATAAAAAGGAATTTCAAAAGCAAAACCAAAAAACAGGGAAATTCTTTACAATTCCTTCAGGGTGTCTGAGGAAACCTGGAAAGACCCTATCTACAATGACAGCTGGATGTGGCATAAGGCTGGACACTTGGGACTGAGAGGATTGGTGAGATTGGGTGAGCAAATGCAGACCCTTTCAAGCAATAATGCATGGCCCCCATTCCATGGGTCCCAACTCTCCAGGTTCAAGGGAATATTACTACAGCTATAACATGTACAGGAAACCTAGAGAATGGACACACTGTGAATACGAAAGGTTTCTAAAACTCAACGAATAGTCCCTCTCCTGGTGCTCCAGTTTGACTTTCCAACTGCCTTACTATCAATCTCCCAACTTGGAGAGACAGGCCCTTTAACCTCCTGGTTTGCACAGGTTCCCAATTTGCCAGAGGATGGAAGGGACGAGGGAGAACCCATGAGAGAGTAGCTGTTAGGCATTTGGACGGGCACATGTCACTCTAATTTCCCGGCAGGAAGAAGAATTAACCAAAGTCTCAGCCACCCACCGGGAACCAGTATAGGACATGATCCAAAATTTTGGACTTGCGTTCAGCTCACAAAAAACGAGTTGAGAAATGGAGCTCAGGGGCACAGCAATTCACAAACTGGCAGAGTGATAAAGGACAACTATCGTCCAAAAATCTGTTGAGGGAAGTCAACGAGGCGGACTTGAAAGTGAGGCAAAATAGCAGGAAACAGATTTCAAGAGGTACGTTGGAATCACCTGTAAAGCACAGGAAGAGAGGCACAACTTGGACAATGGTGCACTTGGCCAAAAAGGGCATATGCGTTTTCTCCTGAATATATTCAGGAGAAAACGCATATGCCCTTTTTGGCCAAGCAAGCAAGCGGGCAATGCAAATCTGCACTACAAAGAAGTATCACTTCCCACCGGTCAAAAGGGACATCCACAAAATGTGTAAAAACCAGAAAGGCAAGACAGGCCCTGGAGAACTGGGAGTTTTGTTTTGCTGATGGGCGGGATGTAAATTGTCAACTGCCTCACTGGAGGAGTGCATTGTGTTCCCTAAAACAAGTAAACAACAGAGCTACAGAGCCAAGGCCACTTCCAGTCTAGGGAATATACCTTGGGAAAACTGAAAATCAATAAGAAAGAGCCACCTACAAATTTAGGGCTGCACTGACTACAAGAACCTCAACTTGGGTACACCTTAAATATCCCAGGAAATATAAAAATGGTTCAAAACATTGTGGTACTTACGTATGATGGAATATCCCTCAGCGATGAAATCAATGTCATAAGACCAGTAGCAGCAAAGTGAGTGGATTCAGGTACGATGATTCTAAGTGAAATAAGTCACACAGAAAAAGAAACTTATCATAAGATATCACTTATGAAGGTCCTGTAAACATGGCTACACGTGAACTGAGTTAGGAAAGAGAACAGAGTCTCACATTTAGAAAACACTCTTATGCCTGCATAAAGGGGAAGGAGAGGTGGGGTGATGCATAAAACCAGAGTTTGATATAAGCACAGGGACCGTTCCAAAAACCAACTTTGGAATAGACAAGACCTACACCTTCCTTAGTGAAAGAGACTAAAAACCCCATATTTCCCGCAGAGGAATATATCTGACTAGTAAGAATCTTAAAACCTATGTATTGATATGTCTCCTTGAGGGAATCAAGTGTGTCTAGAGTAGCATAAACATGGCAGCGAGAATCAGCTCAAACCCACTATAAAAAGGAATTTCAAAAGCAAAACCAAAAAACAGGGAAATTCTTTACAATTCCTTCAGGGTGTCTGAGGAAACCTGGAAAGACCCTATCTACAATGACAGCTGGATGTGGCATAAGGCTGGACACTTGGGACTGAGAGGATTGGTGAGATTGGGTGAGCAAATGCAGACCCTTTCAAGCAATAATGCATGGCCCCCATTCCATGGGTCCCAACTCTCCAGGTTCAAGGGAATATTACTACAGCTATAACATGTACAGGAAACCTAGAGAATGGACACACTGTGAATACGAAAGGTTTCTAAAACTCAACGAATAGTCCCTCTCCTGGTGCTCCAGTTTGACTTTCCAACTGCCTTACTATCAATCTCCCAACTTGGAGAGACAGGCCCTTTAACCTCCTGGTTTGCACAGGTTCCCAATTTGGCAGAGGATGGAAGGGACGAGGGAGAACCCATGAGAGAGTAGCTGTTAGGCATTTGGACGGGCACATGTCACTCTAATTTCCCGGCAGGAAGAAGAATTAACCAAAGTCTCAGCCACCCACCGGGAACCAGTATAGGACATGATCCAAAATTTTGGACTTGCGTTCAGCTCACAAAAAACGAGTTGAGAAATGGAGCTCAGGGGCACAGCAATTCACAAACTGGCAGAGTGATAAAGGACAACTATCGTCCAAAAATCTGTTGAGGGAAGTCAACGAGGTGGACTTGAAAGTGAGGCAAAATAGCAGGAAACAGATTTCAAGAGGTACGTTGGAATCGCCTGTAAAGCACAGGAAGAGGGGCACAACTTGGACAATGGTGCACTTGGCCAAAAAGGGCGTATGCGTTTTCTCCTGAATATATTCAGGAGAAAACGCATACGCCCTTTTTGGCCAAGCAAGCAAGCGGGCAATGCAAATCTGCACTACAAAGAAGTATCACTTCCCACCGGTCAAAAGGGACATCCACAAAATGTGTAAAAACCAGAAAGGCAAGACAGGCCCTGGAGAACAGGGAGCCTTGTTATGCTGATGGGCGGGATGTAAATTGCCAACTGCCTCACTGGAGGAGTGCATTGTGTTCCCTAAAACAAGTAAACAACAGAGCTACAGAGCCAAGGCCACTTCCAGTCTAGGGAATATAACTTGGGAAAACTGAAAATCAATAAGAAAGAGCCACCTCCAAATTTAGGGCTGCACTGGCTACAAGAACCTCAACTTGGGTACACCTTAAATATCCCAGGAAATATAAAAATGGTTCAAAACATTGTGGTACTTACGTACGATGGAATATCCCTCAGCCATGAAATCAATGTCATAAGACCAGTAGCAGCAAAGTGAGTAGATTCAGGTACGATGATTCTAAGTGTAATAAGTCACATAGAAAAAGAAACTTATCATAAGATATCACTAAGGAAGATCCTGTAAACATGGCTACACATGAACTGAGTTAGGAAAGAGAACAGAGTCTCACATTTAGAAAACAGCATTATGCCTGCATAAAGGGGAAGGAGAGGTGGGGTGATGCATAAAACCAGAGTTTGATATAAGCACAGGGACCGTTTCAAAAACCAACTTTGGAATTGACAAGACCGACACCTTCCTTAGTGAAAGAGACTAAAAACCCCATATTTCCCACAGAGGAATATATCTGACTAGTAAGAATCTTAAAACCTATGTATTGATATGTCTCCATAAGGGAATCAAGTGTGTCTAGAGTGGCATAAACATGGAAGCGAGAATCAGCTCAAACCCACTATAAAAAGGAATTTCAAAAGCAAAACCAAAAAACAGGGAAATTCTTTACAATTCCTTCAGGGTGTCTGAGGAAACCTGGAAAGACCCTATCTACAATGACAGCTGGATGTGGCATAAGGCTGGACACTTGGGACTGAGAGGATTGGTGAGATTGGGTGAGCAAATGCAGACCCTTTCAAGCAATAATGCATGGCCCCCATTCCATGGGTCCCAACTCTCCAGGTTCAAGGGAATATTACTACAGCTATAACATGTACAGGAAACCTAGAGAATGGACACACTGTGAATACGAAAGGTTTCTAAAACTCAACGAATAGTCCCTCTCCTGGTGCTCCAGTTTGACTTTCCAACTGCCTTACTATCAATCTCCCAACTTGGAGAGACAGGCCCTTTAACCTCCTGGTTTGCACAGGTTCCCAATTTGGCAGAGGATGGAAGGGACGAGGGAGAACCCATGAGAGAGTAGCTGTTAGGCATTTGGACGGGCACATGTCACTCTAATTTCCCGGCAGGAAGAAGAATTAACCAAAGTCTCAGCCACCCACCGGGAACCAGTATAGGACATGATCCAAAATTTTGGACTTGCGTTCAGCTCACAAAAAACGAGTTGAGAAATGGAGCTCAGGGGCACAGCAATTCACAAACTGGCAGAGTGATAAAGGACAACTATCGTCCAAAAATCTGTTGAGGGAAGTCAACGAGGCGGACTTGAAAGCGAGGCAAAATAGCAGGAAACAGATTTCAAGAGGTACCTTGGAATCGCCTGTAAAGCACAGGAAGAGGGGCACAACTTGGACAATGGTGCACTTGGCCAAAAAGGGCGTATGCGTTTTCTCCTGAATATATTCAGGAGAAAACGCATACGCCCTTTTTGGCCAAGCAAGCAAGCGGGCAATGCAAATCTGCACTACAAAGAAGTATCACTTCCCACCGGTCAAAAGGGACATCCACAAAATGTGTAAAAACCAGAAAGGCAAGACAGGCCCTGGAGAACTGGGAGCCTTGTTATGCTGATGGGCGGGATATAAATTGCCAACTGCCTCACTGGAGGAGTGCATTGTGTTCCCTAAAACAAGTAAACAACAGAGCTACAGAGCCAAGGCCACTTCCAGTCTAGGGAATATACCTGGGGAAAACTGAAAATCAATAAGAAAGAGCCACCTCCAAATTTAGGGCTGCACTGGCTACAAGAACCTCAACTTGGGTACACCTTAAATATCCCAGGAAATATAAAAATGGTTCAAAACATTGTGGTACTTACGTATGATGGAATATCCCTCAGCGATGAAATCAATGTCATAAGACCAGTAGCAGCAAAGTGAGTGGATTCAGGTACGATGATTCTAAGTGAAATAAGTCACACAGAAAAAGAAACTTATCATAAGATATCACTTATGAAGGTCCTGTAAACATGGCTACACGTGAACTGAGTTAGGAAAGAGAACAGAGTCTCACATTTAGAAAACACTCTTATGCCTGCATAAAGGGGAAGGAGAGGTGGGGTGATGCATAAAACCAGAGTTTGATATAAGCACAGGGACCGTTCCAAAAACCAACTTTGGAATAGACAAGACCTACACCTTCCTTAGTGAAAGAGACTAAAAACCCCATATTTCCCGCAGAGGAATATATCTGACTAGTAAGAATCTTAAAACCTATGTATTTATATGTCTCCATGAGGGAATCAAGTGTGTCTAGAGTGGCATAAACATGGCAGCGAGAATCAGCTCAAACCCACTATAAAAAGGAATTTCAAAAGCAAAACCAAAAAACAGGGAAATTCTTTACAATTCCTTCAGGGTGTCTGAGGAAACCTGGAAAGACCCTATCTACAATGACAGCTGGATGTGGCATAAGGCTGGACACTTGGGACTGAGAGGATTGGTGAGATTGGGTGAGCAAATGCAGACCCTTTCAAGCAATAATGCATGGCCCCCATTCCATGGGTCCCAACTCTCCAGGTTCAAGGGAATATTACTACAGCTATAACATGTACAGGAAACCTAGAGAATGGACACACTGTGAATACGAAAGGTTTCTAAAACTCAACGAATAGTCCCTCTCCTGGTGCTCCAGTTTGACTTTCCAACTGCCTTACTATCAATCTCCCAACTTGGAGAGACAGGCCCTTTAACCTCCTGGTTTGCACAGGTTCCCAATTTGGCAGAGGATGGAAGGGACGAGGGAGAACCCATGAGAGAGTAGCTGTTAGGCATTTGGACGGGCACATGTCACTCTAATTTCCCGGCAGGAAGAAGAATTAACCAAAGTCTCAGCCACCCACCGGGAACCAGTATAGGACATGATCCAAAATTTTGGACTTGCGTTCAGCTCACAAAAAACGAGTTGAGAAATGGAGCTCAGGGGCACAGCAATTCACAAACTGGCAGAGTGATAAAGGACAACTATCGTCCAAAAATCTTTTGAGGGAAGTCAACGAGGCGGACTTGAAAGCGAGGAAAAATAGCAGGAAACAGATTTCAAGAGGTACCTTGGAATCGCCTGTAAAGCACAGGAAGAGGGGCACAACTTGGACAATGGTGCACTTGGCCAAAAAGGGCGTATGCGTTTTCTCCTGAATATATTCAGGAGAAAACGCATACGCCCTTTTTGGCCAAGCAAGCAAGCGGGCAATTCAAATCTGCACTACAAAGAAGTATCACTTCCCACCGGTCAAAAGGGACATCCACAAAATGTGTAAAAACCAGAAAGGCAAGACAGGCCCTGGAGAACTGGGAGCCTTGTTATGCTGATTGGTGGGATGTAAATTGCCAACTGCCTCACTGGAGGAGTGCATTGTGTTCCCTAAAACAAGTAAACAACATAGCTACAGAGCCAAGGCCACTTCCAGTCTAGGGAATATACCTTGGGAAAACTGAAAATCAATAAGAAAGAGCCACCTCCAAATTTAGGGCTGCACTGACTACAAGAACCTCAACTTGGGTACACCTTAAATATCCCAGGAAATATAAAAATGGTTCAAAACATTGTGGTACTTACGTACGATGGAATATCCCTCAGCCATGAAATCAATGTCATAAGACCAGTAGCAGCAAAGTGAGTGGATTCAGGTACGATGATTCTAAGTGAAATAAGTCACACAGAAAAAGAAACTTATCATAAGATATCACTTATGAAGATCCTGTAAACATGGCTACACGTGAACTGAGTTAGGAAAGAGAACAGAGTCTCACATTTAGAAAACACTCTTATGCCTGCATAAAGGGGAAGGAGAGGTGGGGTGATGCATAAAACCAGAGTTTGATATAAGCACAGGGACCGTTTCAAAAACCAACTTTGGAATTGACAAGACCGACACCTTCCTCAGTGAAAGAGACTCAAAACCCCATATTTCCCACAGAGGAATATATCTGACTAGTAAGAATCTTAAAACCTATGTATTGATATGTCTCCATAAGGGAATCAAGTGTGTCTAGAGTGGCATAAACATGGCAGCGAGAATCAGCTCAAACCCACTATAAAAAGGAATTTCAAAAGCAAAACCAAAAAACAGGGAAATTCTTTACAATTCCTTCAGGGTGTCTGAGGAAACCTGGAAAGACCCTATCTACAATGACAGCTGGATGTGGCATAAGGCTGGACACTTGGGACTGAGAGGATTGGTGAGATTGGGTGAGCAAATGCAGACCCTTTCAAGCAATAATGCATGGCCCCCATTCCATGGGTCCCAACTCTCCAGGTTCAAGGGAATATTACTACAGCTATAACATGTACAGGAAACCTAGAGAATGGACACACTGTGAATACGAAAGGTTTCTAAAACTCAACGAATAGTCCCTCTCCTGGTGCTCCAGTTTGACTTTCCAACTGCCTTACTATCAATCTCCCAACTTGGAGAGACAGGCCCTTTAACCTCCTGGTTTGCACAGGTTCCCAATTTGGCAGAGGATGGAAGGGACGAGGGAGAACCCATGAGAGAGTAGCTGTTAGGCATTTGGACGGGCACATGTCACTCTAATTTCCCGGCAGGAAGAAGAATTAACCAAAGTCTCAGCCACCCACCGGGAACCAGTATAGGACATGATCCAAAATTTTGGACTTGCGTTCAGCCCACAAAAAACGAGTTGAGAAATGGAGCTCAGGGGCACAGCAATTCACAAACTGGCAGAGTGATAAAGGACAACTATCGTCCAAAAATCTGTTGAGGGAAGTCAACGAGGCGGACTTGAAAGCGAGGCAAAATAGCAGGAAACAGATTTCAAGAGGTACGTTGGAATCGCCTGTAAAGCACAGGAAGAGGGGCACAACTTGGACAATGGTGCACTTGGCCAAAAAGGGCGTATGAGTTTTCTCCTGAATATATTCAGGAGAAAACGCATACGCCCTTTTTGGCCAAGCAAGCAAGCGGGCAATGCAAATCTGCACTACAAAGAAGTATCACTTCCCACCGGTCAAAAGGGACATCCACAAAATGTGTAAAAACCAGAAAGGCAAGACAGGCCCTGGAGAACTGGGAGCCTTGTTATGCTGATGGGCGGGATGTAAATTGCCAACTGCCTCACTGGAGGAGTGCATTGTGTTCCCTAAAACAAGTAAACAACAGAGCTACAGAGCCAAGGCCACTTCCAGTCTAGGGAATATACCTGGGGAAAACTGAAAATCAATAAGAAAGAGCCACCTCCAAATTTAGGGCTGCACTGACTACAAGAACCTCAACTTGGGTACACCTTAAATATCCCAGGAAATATAAAAATGGTTCAAAACATTGTGGTACTTACGTACGATGGAATATCCCTCAGCCATGAAATCAATGTCATAAGACCAGTAGCAGCAAAGTGAGTGGATTCAGGTACGATGATTCTAAGTGAAATAAGTCACACAGAAAAAGAAACATATCATAAGATATCACTTAGGAAGATCCTGTAAACATGGCTACACGTGAACTGAGTTAGGAAAGAGAACAGAGTCTCACATTTAGAAAACACTCTTATGCCTGCATAAAGGGGATGGAGAGGTGGGGTGATGCATAAAACCAGAGTTTGATATAAGCACAGGGACCGTTCCAAAAACCAACTTTGGAATAGACAAGACCTACACCTTCCTCAGTGAAAGAGACTCAAAACCCCATATTTCCCGCAGAGGAATATATCTGACTAGTAAGAATCTTAAAACCTATGTATTGATATGACTCCATAAGGGAATCAAGTGTGTCTAGAGTGGCATAAACATGGCAGCGAGAATCAGCTCAAACCCACTATAAAAAGGAATTTCAAAAGCAAAACCAAAAAACAGGGAAATTCTTTACAATTCCTTCAGGGTGTCTGAGGAAACCTGGAAAGACCCTATCTACAATGACAGCTGGATGTGGCATAAGGCTGGACTCTTGGGACTGAGAGGATTGGTGAGATTGGGTGAGCAAATGCAGACCCTTTCAAGCAATAATGCATGGCCCCCATTCCATGGGTCCCAACTCTCCAGGTTCAAGGGAATATTACTACAGCTATAACATGTACAGGAAACCTAGAGAATGGACACACTGTGAATACGAAAGGTTTCTAAAACTCAACGAATAGTCCCTCTCCTGGTGCTCCAGTTTGACTTTCCAACTGCCTTACTATCAATCTCCCAACTTGGAGAGACAGGCCCTTTAACCTCCTGGTTTGCACAGGTTCCCAATTTGGCAGAGGATGGAAGGGACGAGGGAGAACCCATGAGAGAGTAGCTGTTAGGCATTTGGACGGGCACATGTCACTCTAATTTCCCGGCAGGAAGAAGAATTAACCAAAGTCTCAGCCACCCACCGGGAACAAGTATAGGACATGATCCAAAATTTTGGACTTGCGTTCAGCTCACAAAATACGAGTTGAGAAATGGAGCTCAGGGGCACAGCAATTCACAAACTGGCAGAGTGATAAAGGACAACTATCGTCCAAAAATCTGTTGAGGGAAGTCAACGAGGCGGACTTGAAAGTGAGGCAAAATAGCAGGAAACAGATTTCAAGAGGTACGTTGGAATCGCCTGTAAAGTACAGGAAGAGGGGCACAACTTGGACAATGGTGCACTTGGCCAAAAACGGCGTATGCGTTTTCTCCTGAATATATTCAGGAGAAAACGCATACGCCCTTTTTGGCCAAGCAAGCAAGCGGGCAATGCAAATCTGCACTACAAAGAAGTATCACTTCCCACCGGTCAAAAGGGACATCCACAAAATGTGTAAAAACCAGAAAGGCAAGACAGGCCCTGGAAAACTGGGAGCCTTGTTATGCTGATGGGCGGGATGTAAATTGCCAACTGCCTCACTGGAGGAGTGCATTGTGTTCCCTAAAACAAGTAAACAACAGAGCTACAGAGCCAAGGCCACTTCCAGTCTAGGGAATATACCTTGGGAAAACTGAAAATCAATAAGAAAGAGCCACCTCCAAATTTAGGGCTGCACTGACTACAAGAACCTCAACTTGGGTACACCTTAAATATCCCAGGAAATATAAAAATGGTTCAAAACATTGTGGTACTTACGTACGATGGAATATCCCTCAGCCATGAAATCAATGTCATAAGACCAGTAGCAGCAAAGTGAGTGGATTCAGGTACGATGATTCTAAGTGAAATAAGTCACACAGAAAAAGAAACATATCATAATATATCACTTAGGAAGATCCTGTAAACATGGCTACACGTGAACTGAGTTAGGAAAGAGAACAGAGTCTCACATTTAGAAAACACTCTTATGCCTGCATAAAGGGGATGGAGAGGTGGGGTGATGCATAAAACCAGAGTTTGATATAAGCACAGGGACCGTTCCAAAAAGCAACTTTGGAATAGACAAGACCTACACCTTCCTCAGTGAAAGAGACTCAAAACCCCATATTTCCCGCAGAGGAATATATCTGACTAGTAAGAATCTTAAAACCTATGTATTGATATGACTCCATAAGGGAATCAAGTGTGTCTAGAGTGGCATAAACATGGCAGCGAGAATCAGCTCAAACCCACTATAAAAAGGAATTTCAAAAGCAAAACCAAAAAACAGGGAAATTCTTTACAATTCCTTCAGGGTGTCTGAGGAAACCTGGAAA
This sequence comes from Mesoplodon densirostris, assembly GCF_025265405.1. Lineage (NCBI taxonomy): Eukaryota > Metazoa > Chordata > Mammalia > Artiodactyla > Ziphiidae > Mesoplodon > Mesoplodon densirostris. Next base: position 980,451 of record NW_026778200.1, on the reverse strand, counting down.
GACCCTATCTACAATGACAGCTGGATGTGGCATAAGGCTGGACACTTGGGACTGAGAGGATTGGTGAGATTGGGTGAGCAAATGCAGACCCTTTCAAGCAATAATGCATGGCCCCCATTCCATGGGTCCCAACTCTCCAGGTTCAAGGGAATATTACTACAGCTATAACATGTACAGGAAACCTAGAGAATGGACACACTGTGAATACGAAAGGTTTCTAAAACTCAACGAATAGTCCCTCTCCTGGTGCTCCAGTTTGACTTTCCAACTGCCTTACTATCAATCTCCCAACTTGGAGAGACAGGCCCTTTAACCTCCTGGTTTGCACAGGTTCCCAATTTGGCAGAGGATGGAAGGGACGAGGGAGAACCCATGAGAGAGTAGCTGTTAGGCATTTGGACGGGCACATGTCACTCTAATTTCCCGGCAGGAAGAAGAATTAACCAAAGTCTCAGCCACCCACCGGGAACCAGTATAGGACATGATCCAAAATTTTGGACTTGCGTTCAGCCCACAAAAAACGAGTTGAGAAATGGAGCTCAGGGGCACAGCAATTCACAAACTGGCAGAGTGATAAAGGACAACTATCGTCCAAAAGTCTGTTGAGGGAAGTCAACGAGGCGGACTTGAAAGTGAGGCAAAATAGCAGGAAACAGATTTCAAGAGGTACGTTGGAATCGCCTGTAAAGCACAGGAAGAGGGGCACAACTTGGACAATGGTGCACTTGGCCAAAAAGGGCGTATGCGTTTTCTCCTGAATATATTCAGGAGAAAACGCATACGCCCTTTTTGGCCAAGCAAGCAAGCGGGCAATGCAAATCTGCACTACAAAGAAGTATCACTTCCCACCGGTCAAAAGGGACATCCACAAAATGTGTAAAAACCAGAAAGGCAAGACAGGCCCTGGAGAACTGGGAGCCTTGTTATGCTGATGGGCGGGATGTAAATTGCCAACTGCCTCACTGGAGGAGTGCATTGTGTTCCCTAAAACAAGTAAACAACAGAGCTACAGAGCCAAGGCCACTTCCAGTCTAGGGAATATACCTTGGGAAAACTGAAAATCAATAAGAAAGAGCCACCTCCAAATTTAGGGCTGCACTGACTACAAGAACCTCAACTTGGGTACACCTTAAATATCCCAGGAAATATAAAAATGGTTCAAAACATTGTGGTACTTACGTACGATGGAATATCCCTCAGCCATGAAATCAATGTCATAAGACCAGTAGCAGCAAAGTGAGTGGATTCAGGTACGATGATTCTAAGTGAAATAAGTCACACAGAAAAAGAAACATATCATAATATATCACTTAGGAAGATCCTGTAAACATGGCTACACGTGAACTGAGTTAGGAAAGAGAACAGAGTCTCACATTTAGAAAATACTCTTATGCCTGCATAAAGGGGATGGAGAGGTGGGGTGATGCATAAAACCAGAGTTTGATATAAGCACAGGGACCGTTCCAAAAACCAACTTTGGAATAGACAAGACCTACACCTTCCTCAGTGAAAGAGACTCAAAACCCCATATTTCCCGCAGAGGAATATATCTGACTAGTAAGAATCTTAAAACCTATGTATTGATATGACTCCATAAGGGAATCAAGTGTGTCTAGAGTGGCATAAACATGGCAGCGAGAATCAGCTCAAACCCACTATAAAAAGGAATTTCAAAAGCAAAACCAAAAAACAGGGAAATTCTTTACAATTCCTTCAGGGTGTCTGAGGAAACCTGGAAAGACCCTATCTACAATGACAGCTGGATGTGGCATAAGGCTGGACTCTTGGGACTGAGAGGATTGGTGAGATTGGGTGAGCAAATGCAGACCCTTTCAAGCAATAATGCATGGCCCCCATTCCATGGGTCCCAACTCTCCAGGTTCAAGGGAATATTACTACAGCTATAACATGTACAGGAAACCTAGAGAATGGACACACTGTGAATACGAAAGGTTTCTAAAACTCAACGAATAGTCCCTCTCCTGGTGCTCCAGTTTGACTTTCCAACTGCCTTACTATCAATCTCCCAACTTGGAGAGACAGGCCCTTTAACCTCCTGGTTTGCACAGGTTCCCAATTTGGCAGAGGATGGAAGGGACGAGGGAGAACCCATGAGAGAGTAGCTGTTAGGCATTTGGACGGGCACATGTCACTCTAATTTCCCGGCAGGAAGAAGAATTAACCAAAGTCTCAGCCACCCACCGGGAACAAGTATAGGACATGATCCAAAATTTTGGACTTGCGTTCAGCTCACAAAATACGAGTTGAGAAATGGAGCTCAGGGGCACAGCAATTCACAAACTGGCAGAGTGATAAAGGACAACTATCGTCCAAAAATCTGTTGAGGGAAGTCAACGAGGCGGACTTGAAAGTGAGGCAAAATAGCAGGAAACAGATTTCAAGAGGTACGTTGGAATCGCCTGTAAAGTACAGGAAGAGGGGCACAACTTGGACAATGGTGCACTTGGCCAAAAACGGCGTATGCGTTTTCTCCTGAATATATTCAGGAGAAAACGCATACGCCCTTTTTGGCCAAGCAAGCAAGCGGGCAATGCAAATCTGCACTACAAAGAAGTATCACTTCCCACCGGTCAAAAGGGACATCCACAAAATGTGTAAAAACCAGAAAGGCAAGACAGGCCCTGGAAAACTGGGAGCCTTGTTATGCTGATGGGCGGGATGTAAATTGCCAACTGCCTCACTGGAGGAGTGCATTGTGTTCCCTAAAACAAGTAAACAACAGAGCTACAGAGCCAAGGCCACTTCCAGTCTAGGGAATATACCTTGGGAAAACTGAAAATCAATAAGAAAGAGCCACCTCCAAATTTAGGGCTGCACTGACTACAAGAACCTCAACTTGGGTACACCTTAAATATCCCAGGAAATATAAAAATGGTTCAAAACATTGTGGTACTTACGTACGATGGAATATCCCTCAGCCATGAAATCAATGTCATAAGACCAGTAGCAGCAAAGTGAGTGGATTCAGGTACGATGATTCTAAGTGAAATAAGTCACACAGAAAAAGAAACATATCATAATATATCACTTAGGAAGATCCTGTAAACATGGCTACACGTGAACTGAGTTAGGAAAGAGAACAGAGTCTCACATTTAGAAAACACTCTTATGCCTGCATAAAGGGGATGGAGAGGTGGGGTGATGCATAAAACCAGAGTTTGATATAAGCACAGGGACCGTTCCAAAAACCAACTTTGGAATAGACAAGACCTACACCTTCCTCAGTGAAAGAGACTCAAAACCCCATATTTCCCGCAGAGGAATATATCTGACTAGTAAGAATCTTAAAACCTATGTATTGATATGACTCCATAAGGGAATCAAGTGTGTCTAGAGTGGCATAAACATGGCAGCGAGAATCAGCTCAAACCCACTATAAAAAGGAATTTCAAAAGCAAAACCAAAAAACAGGGAAATTCTTTACAATTCCTTCAGGGTGTCTGAGGAAACCTGGAAAGACCCTATCTACAATGACAGCTGGATGTGGCATAAGGCTGGACACTTGGGACTGAGAGGATTGGTGAGATTGGGTGAGCAAATGCAGACCCTTTCAAGCAATAATGCATGGCCCCCATTCCATGGGTCCCAACTCTCCAGGTTCAAGGGAATATTACTACAGCTATAACATGTACAGGAAACCTAGAGAATGGACACACTGTGAATACGAAAGGTTTCTAAAACTCAACGAATAGTCCCTCTCCTGGTGCTCCAGTTTGACTTTCCAACTGCCTTACTATCAATCTCCCAACTTGGAGAGACAGGCCCTTTAACCTCCTGGTTTGCACAGGTTCCCAATTTGGCAGAGGATGGAAGGGACGAGGGAGAACCCATGAGAGAGTAGCTGTTAGGCATTTGGACGGGCACATGTCACTCTAATTTCCCGGCAGGAAGAAGAATTAACCAAAGTCTCAGCCACCCACCGGGAACCAGTATAGGACATGATCCAAAATTTTGGACTTGCGTTCAGCCCACAAAAAACGAGTTGAGAAATGGAGCTCAGGGGCACAGCAATTCACAAACTGGCAGAGTGATAAAGGACAACTATCGTCCAAAAGTCTGTTGAGGGAAGTCAACGAGGCGGACTTGAAAGTGAGGCAAAATAGCAGGAAACAGATTTCAAGAGGTACGTTGGAATCGCCTGTAAAGCACAGGAAGAGGGGCACAACTTGGACAATGGTGCACTTGGCCAAAAAGGGCGTATGCGTTTTCTCCTGAATATATTCAGGAGAAAACGCATACGCCCTTTTTGGCCAAGCAAGCAAGCGGGCAATGCAAATCTGCACTACAAAGAAGTATCACTTCCCACCGGTCAAAAGGGACATCCACAAAATGTGTAAAACCCAGAAAGGCAAGACAGGCCCTGGAGAACTGGGAGCCTTGTTATGCTGATGGGCGGGATGTAAATTGCCAACTGCCTCACTGGAGGAGTGCATTGTGTTCCCTAAAACAAGTAAACAACAGAGCTACAGAGCCAAGGCCACTTCCAGTCTAGGGAATATACCTTGGGAAAACTGAAAATCAATAAGAAAGAGCCACCTCCAAATTTAGGGCTGCACTGACTACAAGAACCTCAAATTGGGTACACCTTAAATATCCCAGGAAATATAAAAATGGTTCAAAACATTGTGGTACTTACGTACGATGGAATATCCCTCAGCCATGAAATCAATTTCATAAGACCAGTAGCAGCAAAGTGAGTGGATTCAGGTACGATGATTCTAAGTGAAATAAGTCACACAGAAAAAGAAACTTATCATAAGATATCACTTAGGAAGATCCTGTAAACATGGCTACACGTGAACTGAGTTAGGAAAGAAAACAGAGTCTCACATTTAGAAAACACTCTTATTACTGCATAAAGGGGAAGGAGAGGTGGGGTGATGCATAAAACCAGAGTTTGATATAAGCACAGGGACCGTTTCAAAAACCAACTTTGGAATTGACAAGAACGACACCTTCCTCAGTGAAAGAGACTCAAAACCCCATATTTCCCACAGAGGAATATATCTGACTAGTAAGAATCTTAAAACCTATGTATTGATATGTCTCCATAAGGGAATCAAGTGTGTCTAGAGTGGCATAAACATGGCAGCGAGAATCAGCTCAAACCCACTATAAAAAGGAATTTCAAAAGCAAAACCAAAAAACAGGGAAATTCTTTACTATTCCTTCAGGGTGTCTGAGGAAACCTCGAAAGACCCTATCTACAATGACAGCTGGATGTGGCATAAGGCTGGACACTTGGGACTGAGAGGATTGGTGAGATTGGGTGAGCAAATGCAGACCCTTTCAAGCAATAATGCATGGCCCCCATTCCATGGGTCCCAACTCTCCAGGTTCAAGGGAATATTACTACAGCTATAACATGTACAGGAAACCTAGAGAATGGACACACTGTGAATACGAAAGGTTTCTAAAACTCAACGAATAGTCCCTCTCCTGGTGCTCCAGTTTGACTTTCCAACTGCCTTACTATCAATCTCCCAACTTGGAGAGACAGGCCCTTTAACCTCCTGGTTTGCACAGGTTCCCAATTTGGCAGAGGATGGAAGGGACGAGGGAGAACCCATGAGAGAGTAGCTGTTAGGCATTTGGACGGGCACATGTCACTCTAATTTCCCGGCAGGAAGAAGAATTAACCAAAGTCTCAGCCACCCACCGGGAACCAGTATAGGACATGATCCAAAATTTTGGACTTGCGTTCAGCTCACAAAAAACGAGTTGAGAAATGGAGCTCAGGGGCACAGCAATTCACAAACTGGCAGAGTGATAAAGGACAACTATCGTCCAAAAATCTGTTGAGGGAAATCAACGAGGCGGACTTGAAAGTGAGGCAAAATAGCAGGAAACAGATTTCAAGAGGTACCTTGGAATCGCCTGTAAAGCACAGGAAGAGGGGCACAACTTGGAAAATGGTGCACTTGGCCAAAAAGGGCGTATGCGTTTTCTCCTGAATATATTCAGGAGAAAACGCATACGCCCTTTTTGGCCAAGCAAGCAAGCGGGCAATGCAAATCTGCACTACAAAGAAGTATCACTTCCCACCGGTCAAAAGGGACATCCACAAAATGTGTAAAAACCAGAAAGGCAAGACAGGCCCTGGAGAACTGGGAGCCTTGTTATGCTGATGGGCGGGATGTAAATTGCCAACTGCCTCACTGGAGGAGTGCATTGTGTTCCCTAAAACAAGTAAACAACAGAGCTGCAGAGCCAAGGCCACTTCCAGTCTAGGGAATATACCTTGGGAAAACTGAAAATCAATAAGAAAGAGCCACCTCCAAATTTAGGGCTGCACTGACTACAAGAACCTCAACTTGGGTACACCTTAAATATCCCAGGAAATATAAAAATGGTTCAAAACATTGTGGTACTTACGTACGATGGAATATCCCTCAGCCATGAAATCAATGTCATAAGACCAGTAGCAGCAAAGTGAGTGGATTCAGGTACGATGATTCTAAGTGAAATAAGTCACACAGAAAAAGAAACTTATCATAAGATATCACTTAGGAAGATCCTGTAAACATGGCTACACGTGAACTGAGTTAGGAAAGAGAACAGAGTCTCACATTTAGAAAACACTCTTATGCCTGCATAAAGGGGAAGGAGAGGTGGGGTGATGCATAAAACCAGAGTTTGATATAAGCACAGGGACCGTTTCAAAAACCAACTTTGGAATTGACAAGACCGACACCTTCCTCAGTGAAAGAGACTCAAAACCCCATATTTCCCACAGAGGAATATATCTGACTAGTAAGAATCTTAAAACCTATGTATTGATATGTCTCCATAAGGGAATCAAGTGTGTCTAGAGTGGCATAAACATGGCAGCGAGAATCAGCTCAAACCCACTATAAAAAGGAATTTCAAAAGCAAAACCAAAAAACAGGGAAATTCTTTACAATTCCTTCAGGGTGTCTGAGGAAACCTGGAAAGACCCTATCTACAAAGACAGCCGGATGTGGCATAATGCTGGACACTTGGGACTGAGAGGATTGGTGAGATTGGGTGAGCAAAGGCAGACCCTTTCAAGCAATAATGCATGGCCCCCATTCCATGGGTCCCAACTCTCCAGGTTCAAGGGAATATTACTACAGCTATAACATGTACAGGAAACCTAGAGAATGGACACACTGTGAATACGAAAGGTTTCTAAAACTCAACGAATAGTCCCTCTCCTGGTGCTCCAGTTTGACTTTCCAACTGCCTTACTATCAATCTCCCAACTTGGAGAGACAGGCCCTTTAACCTCCTGGTTTGCACAGGTTCCCAATTTGGCAGAGGATGGAAGGGACGAGGGAGAACCCATGAGAGAGTAGCTGTTAGGCATTTGGACGGGCACAAGTCACTCTAATTTCCCGGCAGGAAGAAGAATTAACCAAAGTCTCAGCCACCCACCGGGAACCAGTATAGGACATGATCCAAAATTTTGGACTTGCGTTCAGCTCACAAAAAACGAGTTGAGAAATGGAGCTCAGGGGCACAGCAATTCACAAACTGGCAGAGTGATAAAGGACAACTATCGTCCAAAAATCTGTTGAGGGAAGTCAACGAGGCGGACTTGAAAGCGAGGCAAAATAGCAGGAAACAGATTTCAAGAGGTACCTTGGAATCGCCTGTAAAGCACAGGAAGAGAGGCACAACTTGGACAATGGTGCACTTGGCCAAAAAGGGCGTATGTGTTTTCTCCTGAATATATTCAGGAGAAAACGCATACGCCCTTTTTGGCCAAGCAAGCAAGCGGGCAATGCAAATCTGCACTACAAAGAAGTATCACTTCCCACCGGTCAAAAGGGACATCCACAAAATGTGTAAAAACCAGAAAGGCAAGACAGGCCCTGGAGAACTGGGAGCCTTGTTATGCTGATGGGCGGGATGTAAATTGCCAACTGCCTCACTGGAGGAGTGCATTGTGTTCCCTAAAACAAGTAAACAACAGAGCTACAGAGCCAAGGCCACTTCCAGTCTAGGGAATATACCTTGGGAAAACTGAAAATCAATAAGAAAGAGCCACCTCCAAATTTAGGGCTGCACTGACTACAAGAACCTCAACTTGGGTACACCTTAAATATCCCAGGAAATATAAAACTGGTTCAAAACATTGTGGTACTTACGTACGATGGAATATCCCTCAGCCATGAAATCAATGTCATAAGACCAGTAGCAGCAAAGTGAGTGGATTCAGGTACGATGATTCTAAGTGAAATAAGTCACACAGAAAAAGAAACTTATCATAAGATATCACTTAGGAAGATCCTGTAAACATGGCTACACGTGAACTGAGTTAGGAAAGAGAACAGAGTCTCACATTTAGAAAACACTCTTATGCCTGCATAAAGGGGAAGGAGAGGTGGGGTGATGCATAAAACCAGAGTTTGATATAAGCACAGGGACCGTTTCAAAAACCAACTTTGGAATTGACAAGACCGACACCTTCCTCAGTGAAAGAGACTCAAAACCCCATATTTCCCACAGAGGAATATATCTGACTAGTAAGAATCTTAAAACCTATGTATTGATATGTCTCCATAAGGGAATCAAGTGTGTCTAGAGTGGCATAAACATGGCAGCGAGAATCAGCTCAAACCCACTATAAAAAGGAATTTCAAAAGCAAAACCAAAAAACAGGGAAATTGTTTACAATTCCTTCAGGGTGTCTGAGGAAACCTGGAAAGACCCTATCTACAAAGACAGCCGGATGTGGCATAAGGCTGGACACTTGGGACTGAGAGGATTGGTGAGATTGGGTGAGCAAAGGCAGACCCTTTCAAGCAATAATGCATGGCCCCCATTCCATGGGTCCCAACTCTCCAGGTTCAAGGGAATATTACTACAGCTATAACATGTACAGGAAACCTAGAGAATGGACACACTGTGAATACGAAAGGTTTCTAAAACTCAACGAATAGTCCCTCTCCTGGTGCTCCAGTTTGACTTTCCAACTGCCTTACTATCAATCTCCCAACTTGGAGAGACAGGCCCTTTAACCTCTTGGTTTGCACAGGTTCCCAATTTGGCAGAGGATGGAAGGGACGAGGGAGAACCCATGAGAGAGTAGCTGTTAGGCATTTGGACGAGCACAAGTCACTCTAATTTCCCGGCAGGAAGAAGAATTAACCAAAGTCTCAGCCACCCACCGGGAACCAGTATAGGACATGATCCAAAATTTTGGACTTGCGTTCAGCTCACAAAAAACGAGTTGAGAAATGGAGCTCAGGGGCACAGCAATTCACAAACTGTCAGAGTGATAAAGGACAACTATCGTCCAAAAATCTGTTGAGGGAAGTCAACGAGGCGGACTTGAAAGCGAGGCAAAATAGCAGGAAACAGATTTCAAAAGGTACCTTGGAATCGCCTGTAAAGCACAGGAAGAGGGGCACAACTTGGACAATGGTGCACTTGGCCAAAAAGGGCGTATGCGTTTTCTCCTGAATATATTCAGGAGAAAACGCATACGCCCTTTTTGGCCAAGCAAGCAAGCGGGCAATGCAAATCTGCACTACAAAGAAGTATCACTTCCCACCGGTCAAAAGGGACATCCACAAAATGTGTAAAAACCAGAAAGGCAAGACAGGCCCTGGAGAACTGGGAGCCTTGTTATGCTGATGGGCGGGATGTAAATTGCCAACTGCCTCACTGGAGGAGTGCATTGTGTTCCCTAAAACAAGTAAACAACAGAGCTACAGAGCCAAGGCCACTTCCAGTCTAGGGAATATACATTTGGAAAACTGAAAATCAATAAGAAAGAGCCACCTCCAAATTTAGGGCTGCACTGACTACAAGAACCTCAACTTGGGTACACCTTAAATATCCCAGGAAATATAAAAATGGTTCAAAACATTGTGGTACTTACGTACGATGGAATATCCCTCAGCCATGAAATCAATGTCTTAAGACCAGTAGCAGCAAAGTGAGTGGATTCAGGTACGATGATTCTAAGTGAAATAAGTCACACAGAAAAAGAAACTTATCATAAGATATCATTTAGGAAGATCCTGTAAACATGGCTACACGTGAACTGAGTTAGGAAAGAGAACAGAGTCTCACATTTAGAAAACACTCTTATGCCTGCAAAAAGGGGAAGGAGAGGTGGGGTGATGCATAAAACCAGAGTTTGATATAAGCCCAGGGACCGTTTCAAAAACCAACTTTGGAATTGACAAGACCGACACCTTCCTCAGTGAAAGAGACTCAAAACCCCATATTTCCCACAGAGGAATATATCTGACTAGTAAGAATCTTAAAACCTATGTATTGATATGTCTCCATAAGGGAATCAAGTGTGTCTAGAGTGGCATAAACATGGCAGCGAGAATCAGCTCAAACCCACTATAAAAAGGAATTTCAAAAGCAAAACCAAAAAACAGGGAAATTCGTTACAATTCCTTCAGGGTGTCTGAGGAAACCTGGAAAGACCCTATCTACAATGACACCCGGATGTGGCATAAGGCTGGACACTTGGGACTGAGAAGATTGGTGAGATTGGGTGAGCAAATGCAGACCCTTTCAAGCAATAATGCATGGCCCCCATTCCAGGGGTCCCAACTCTCCAGGTTCAAGGGAATATTACTACAGCTATAACATGTACAGGAAACCTAGAGAATGGACACACTGTGAATACGAAAGGTTTCTAAAACTCAACGAATAGTCCCTCTCCTCTTGCTCCAGTTTGACTTTCCCACTGCCTTACTATCAATCTCCCAACTTGGAGAGACAGGCCCTTTAACCTCCTGGTTTGCACAGGTGCCCAATTTGGCAGAGGATGGAAGGGACGAGGGAGAACCCATGAGAGAGTAGCTGTTAGGCATTTGGACGGGCACATGTCACTCGAATTTCCCAGCAGGAAGAAGAATTAACCAATGTCTCAGCCACCCACCGGGAACCAGTATAGGACAGGATCCAAAATTTTGGACTTGCGTTCAGCTCACAAAAAACGAGTTGAGAAATGGAGCTCAGGGGCACAGCAATTCACAAACTGGCAGAGTGATAAAGGACAACTATCGTCCAAAAATCTGTTGAGGGAAGTCAACGAGGCGGACTTGAAAGCGAGGCAAAATAGCAGGAAACAGATTTCAAGAGGTACCTTGGAATCGCCTGTAAAGCACAGGAAGAGGGGCACAACTTGGACAATGGTGCACTTGGCCAAAAAGGGCGTATGTGTTTTCTCCTGAATATATTCAGGAGAAAACGCATACGCCCTTTTTGGCCAAGCAAGCAAGCGGGCAATGCAAATCTGCACTACAAAGAAGTATCACTTCCCACCGGTCAAAAGGGACATCCACAAAATGTGTAAAAACCAGAAAGGCAAGACAGGCCCTGGAGAACTGGGAGCCTTGTTATGCTGATGGGCGGGATGTAAATTGCCAACTGCCTCACTGGAGGAGTGCATTGTGTTCCCTAAAACAAGTAAACAACAGAGCTACAGAGCCAAGGCCACTTCCAGTCTAGGGAATATACCTTGGGAAAACTGAAAATCAATAAGAAAGAGCCACCTCCAAATTTAGGGCTGCACTGACTACAAGAACCTCAACTTGGGTACACCTTAAATATCCCAGGAAATATAAAAATGGTTCAAAACATTGTGGTACTTACGTACGATGGAATATCCCTCAGCCATGAAATCAATGTCATAAGACCAGTAGCAGCAAAGTGAGTGGATTCAGGTACGATGATTCTAAGTGAAATAAGTCACACAGAAAAAGAAACTTATCATAAGATATCACTTAGGAAGATCCTGTAAACATGGCTACACGTGAACTGAGTTAGGAAAGAGAACAGAGTCTCACATTTAGAAAACACTCTTATGCCTGCATAAAGGGGAAGGAGAGGTGGGGTGATGCATAAAACCAGAGTTTGATATAAGCACAGGGACCGTTTCAAAAACCAACTTTGGAATTGACAAGACCGACACCTTCCTCAGTGAAAGAGACTCAAAACCCCATATTTCCCACAGAGGAATATATCTGACTAGTAAGAATCTTAAAACCTATGTATTGATATGTCTCCATAAGGGAATCAAGTGTGTCTAGAGTGGCATAAACATGGCAGCGAGAATCAGCTCAAACCCACTATAAAAAGGAATTTCAAAAGCAAAACCAAAAAACAGGGAAATTCTTTACAATTCCTTCAGGGTGTCTGAGGAAACCTGGAAAGACCCTATCTACAAAGACAGCCGGATGTGGCATAAGGCTGGACACTTGGGACTGAGAGGATTGGTGAGATTGGGTGAGCAAAGGCAGACCCTTTCAAGCAATAATGCATGGCCCCCATTCCATGGGTCCCAACTCTCCAGGTTCAAGGGAATATTACTACAGCTATAACATGTACAGGAAACCTAGAGAATGGACACACTGTGAATACGAAAGGTTTCTAAAACTCAACGAATAGTCCCTCTCCTGGTGCTCCAGTTTGACTTTCCAACTGCCTTACTATCAATCTCCCAACTTGGAGAGACAGGCCCTTTAACCTCCTGGTTTGCACAGGTTCCCAATTTGGCAGAGGATGGAAGGGACGAGGGAGAACCCATGAGAGAGTAGCTGTTAGGCATTTGGACGAGCACAAGTCACTCTAATTTCCCGGCAGGAAGAAGAATTAACCAAAGTCTCAGCCACCCACCGGGAACCAGTATAGGACATGATCCAAAATTTTGGACTTGCGTTCAGCTCACAAAAAACGAGTTGAGAAATGGAGCTCAGGGGCACAGCAATTCACAAACTGTCAGAGTGATAAAGGACAACTATCGTCCAAAAATCTGTTGAGGGAAGTCAACGAGGCGGACTTGAAAGCGAGGCAAAATAGCAGGAAACAGATTTCAAAAGGTACCTTGGAATCGCCTGTAAAGCACAGGAAGAGGGGCACAACTTGGACAATGGTGCACTTGGCCAAAAAGGGCGTATGCCTTTTCTCCTGAATATATTCAGGAGAAAACGCATACGCCCTTTTTGGCCAAGCAAGCAAGCGGTCAATGCAAATCTGCACTACAAAGAAGTATCACTTCCCACCGGTCAAAAGGGACATCCACAAAATGTGTAAAAACCAGAAAGGCAAGACAGGCCCTGGAGAACTGGGAGCCTTGTTATGCTGATGGGCGGGATGTAAATTGCCAACTGCCTCACTGGAGGAGTGCATTGTGTTCCCTAAAACAAGTAAACAACAGAGCTACAGAGCCAAGGCCACTTCCAGTCTAGGGAATATACATTTGGAAAACTGAAAATCAATAAGAAAGAGCCAACTCCAAATTTAGGGATGCACTGACTACAAGAACCTCAACTTGGGTACACCTTAAATATCCCAGGAAATATAAAAATGGTTCAAAACATTGTGGTACTTACGTACGATGGAATATCCCTCAGCCATGAAATCAATGTCATAAGACCAGTAGCAGCAAAGTGAGTGGATTCAGGTACGATGATTCTAAGTGAAATAAGTCACACAGAAAAAGAAACTTATCATAAGATATCACTTAGGAAGATCCTGTAAACATGGCTACACGTGAACTGAGTTAGGAAAGAGAACAGAGTCTCACATTTAGAAAACACTCTTATGCCTGCAAAAAGGGGAAGGAGAGGTGGGGTGATGCATAAAACCAGAGTTTGATATAAGCCCAGGGACCGTTTCAAAAACCAACTTTGGAATTGACAAGACCGACACCTTCCTCAGTGAAAGAGACTCAAAACCCCATATTTCCCACAGAGGAATATATCTGACTAGTAAGAATCTTAAAACCTATGTATTGATATGTCTCCATAAGGGAATCAAGTGTGTCTAGAGTGGCATAAACATGGCAGCGAGAATCAGCTCAAACCCACTATAAAAAGGAATTTCAAAAGCAAAACCAAAAAACAGGGAAATTCTTTACAATTCCTTCAGGGTGTCTGAGGAAACCTGGAAAGACCCTATCTACAATGACAGCCGGATGTGGCATAAGGCTGGACACTTGGGACTGAGAGGATTGGTGAGATTGGGTGAGCAAATGCAGACCCTTTCAAGCAATAATGCATGGCCCCCATTCCATGGGTCCCAACTCTCCAGGTTCAAGGGAATATTACTACAGCTATAACATGTACAGGAAACCTAGAGAATGGACACACTGTGAATACGAAAGGTTTCTAAAACTCAACGAATAGTCCCTCTCCTCTTGCTCCAGTTTGACTTTCCCACTGCCTTACTATCAATCTCCCAACTTGGAGAGACAGGCCCTTTAACCTCCTGGTTTGCACAGGTGCCCAATTTGGCAGAGGATGGAAGGGACGAGGGAGAACCCATGAGAGAGTAGCTGTTAGGCATTTGGACGGGCACATGTCACTCGAATTTCCCGGCAGGAAGAAGAATTAACCAATGTCTCAGCCACCCACCGGGAACCAGTATAGGACATGATCCAAAATTTTGGACTTGCGTTCAGCTCACAAAAAACGAGTTGAGAAATGGAGCTCAGGGGCACAGCAATTCACAAACTGGCAGAGTGATAAAGGACAACTATCGTCCAAAAATCTGTTGAGGGAAGTCAACGAGGCGGACTTGAAAGCGAGGCAAAATAGCAGGAAACAGATTTCAAGAGGTACCTTGGAATCGCCTGTAAAGCACAGGAAGAGGGGCACAACTTGGACAATGGTGCACTTGGCCAAAAAGGGCGTATGTGTTTTCTCCTGAATATATTCAGGAGAAAACGCATACGCCCTTTTTGGCCAAGCAAGCAAGCGGGCAATGCAAATCTGCACTACAAAGAAGTATCACTTCCCACCGGTCAAAAGGGACATCCACAAAATGTGTAAAAACCAGAAAGGCAAGACAGGCCCTGGAGAACTGGGAGCCTTGTTATGCTGATGGGCGGGATGTAAATTGCCAACTGCCTCACTGGAGGAGTGCATTGTGTTCCCTAAAACAAGTAAACAACAGAGCTACAGAGCCAAGGCCACTTCCAGTCTAGGGAATATACCTTGGGAAAACTGAAAATCAATAAGAAAGAGCCACCTCCAAATTTAGGGCTGCACTGACTACAAGAACCTCAACTTGGGTACACCTTAAATATCCCAGGAAATATAAAAATGGTTCAAAACATTGTGGTACTTACGTACGATGGAATATCCCTCAGCCATGAAATCAATGTCATAAGACCAGTAGCAGCAAAGTGAGTGGATTCAGGTACGATGATTCTAAGTGAAATAAGTCACACAGAAAAAGAAACTTATCATAAGATATCACTTAGGAAGATCCTGTAAACATGGCTACACGTGAACTGAGTTAGGAAAGAGAACAGAGTCTCACATTTAGAAAACACTCTTATGCCTGCATAAAGGGGAAGGAGAGGTGGGGTGATGCATAAAACCAGAGTTTGATATAAGCACAGGGACCGTTTCAAAAACCAACTTTGGAATTGACAAGACCGACACCTTCCTCAGTGAAAGAGACTCAAAACCCCATATTTCCCACAGAGGAATATATCTGACTAGTAAGAATCTTAAAACCTATGTATTGATATGTCTCTATAAGGGAATCAAGTGTGTCTAGAGTGGCATAAACATGGCAGCGAGAATCAGCTCAAACCCACTATAAAAAGGAATTTCAAAAGCAAAACCAAAAAACAGGGAAATTCTTTACAATTCCTTCAGGGTGTCTGAGGAAACCTGGAAAGACCCTATCTACAAAGACAGCCGGATGTGGCATAAGGCTGGACACTTGGGACTGAGAGGATTGGTGAGATTGGGTGAGCAAAGGCAGACCCTTTCAAGCAATAATGCATGGCCCCCATTCCATGGGTCCCAACTCTCCAGGTTCAAGGGAATATTACTACAGCTATAACATGTACAGGAAACCTAGAGAATGGACACACTGTGAATACGAAAGGTTTCTAAAACTCAACGAATAGTCCCTCTCCTGGTGCTCCAGTTTGACTTTCCAACTGCCTTACTATCAATCTCCCAACTTGGAGAGACAGGCCCTTTAACCTCCTGGTTTGCACAGGTTCCCAATTTGGCAGAGGATGGAAGGGACGAGGGAGAACCCATGAGAGAGTAGCTGTTAGGCATTTGGACGAGCACAAGTCACTCTAATTTCCCGGCAGGAAGAAGAATTAACCAAAGTCTCAGCCACCCACCGGGAACCAGTATAGGACATGATCCAAAATTTTGGACTTGCGTTCAGCTCACAAAAAACGAGTTGAGAAATGGAGCTCAGGGGCACAGCAATTCACAAACTGTCAGAGTGATAAAGGACAACTATCGTCCAAAAATCTGTTGAGGGAAGTCAACGAGGCGGACTTGAAAGCGAGGCAAAATAGCAGGAAACAGATTTCAAAAGGTACCTTGGAATCGCCTGTAAAGCACAGGAAGAGGGGCACAACTTGGACAATGGTGCACTTGGCCAAAAAGGGCGTATGCCTTTTCTCCTGAATATATTCAGGAGAAAACGCATACGCCCTTTTTGGCCAAGCAAGCAAGCGGTCAATGCAAATCTGCACTACAAAGAAGTATCACTTCCCACCGGTCAAAAGGGACATCCACAAAATGTGTAAAAACCAGAAAGGCAAGACAGGCCCTGGAGAACTGGGAGCCTTGTTATGCTGATGGGCGGGATGTAAATTGCCAACTGCCTCACTGGAGGAGTGCATTGTGTTCCCTAAAACAAGTAAACAACAGAGCTACAGAGCCAAGGCCACTTCCAGTCTAGGGAATATACATTTGGAAAACTGAAAATCAATAAGAAAGAGCCAACTCCAAATTTAGGGATGCACTGACTACAAGAACCTCAACTTGGGTACACCTTAAATATCCCAGGAAATATAAAAATGGTTCAAAACATTGTGGTACTTACGTACGATGGAATATCCCTCAGCCATGAAATCAATGTCATAAGACCAGTAGCAGCAAAGTGAGTGGATTCAGGTACGATGATTCTAAGTGAAATAAGTCACACAGAAAAAGAAACTTATCATAAGATATCACTTAGGAAGATCCTGTAAACATGGCTACACGTGAACTGAGTTAGGAAAGAGAACAGAGTCTCACATTTAGAAAACACTCTTATGCCTGCAAAAAGGGGAAGGAGAGGTGGGGTGATGCATAAAACCAGAGTTTGATATAAGCCCAGGGACCGTTTCAAAAACCAACTTTGGAATTGACAAGACCGACACCTTCCTCAGTGAAAGAGACTCAAAACCCCATATTTCCCACAGAGGAATATATCTGACTAGTAAGAATCTTAAAACCTATGTATTGATATGTCTCCATAAGGGAATCAAGTGTGTCTAGAGTGGCATAAACATGGCAGCGAGAATCAGCTCAAACCCACTATAAAAAGGAATTTCAAAAGCAAAACCAAAAAACAGGGAAATTCTTTACAATTCCTTCAGGGTGTCTGAGGAAACCTGGAAAGACCCTATCTACAATGACAGCCGGATGTGGCATAAGGCTGGACACTTGGGACTGAGAGGATTGGTGAGATTGGGTGAGCAAATGCAGACCCTTTCAAGCAATAATGCATGGCCCCCATTCCATGGGTCCCAACTCTCCAGGTTCAAGGGAATATTACTACAGCTATAACATGTACAGGAAACCTAGAGAATGGACACACTGTGAATACGAAAGGTTTCTAAAACTCAACGAATAGTCCCTCTCCTCTTGCTCCAGTTTGACTTTCCCACTGCCTTACTATCAATCTCCCAACTTGGAGAGACAGGCCCTTTAACCTCCTGGTTTGCACAGGTGCCCAATTTGGCAGAGGATGGAAGGGACGAGGGAGAACCCATGAGAGAGTAGCTGTTAGGCATTTGGACGGGCACATGTCACTCGAATTTCCCGGCAGGAAGAAGAATTAACCAATGTCTCAGCCACCCACCGGGAACCAGTATAGGACATGATCCAAAATTTTGGACTTGCGTTCAGCTCACAAAAAACGAGTTGAGAAATGGAGCTCAGGGGCACAGCAATTCACAAACTGGCAGAGTGATAAAGGACAACTATCGTCCAAAAATCTGTTGAGGGAAGTCAACGAGGCGGACTTGAAAGCGAGGCAAAATAGCAGGAAACAGATTTCAAGAGGTACCTTGGAATCGCCTGTAAAGCACAGGAAGAGGGGCACAACTTGGACAATGGTGCACTTGGCCAAAAAGGGCGTATGTGTTTTCTCCTGAATATATTCAGGAGAAAACGCATACGCCCTTTTTGGCCAAGCAAGCAAGCGGGCAATGCAAATCTGCACTACAAAGAAGTATCACTTCCCACCGGTCAAAAGGGACATCCACAAAATGTGTAAAAACCAGAAAGGCAAGACAGGCCCTGGAGAACTGGGAGCCTTGTTATGCTGATGGGCGGGATGTAAATTGCCAACTGCCTCACTGGAGGAGTGCATTGTGTTCCCTAAAACAAGTAAACAACAGAGCTACAGAGCCAAGGCCACTTCCAGTCTAGGGAATATACCTTGGGAAAACTGAAAATCAATAAGAAAGAGCCACCTCCAAATTTAGGGCTGCACTGACTACAAGAACCTCAACTTGGGTACACCTTAAATATCCCAGGAAATATAAAAATGGTTCAAAACATTGTGGTACTTACGTACGATGGAATATCCCTCAGCCATGAAATCAATGTCATAAGACCAGTAGCAGCAAAGTGAGTGGATTCAGGTACGATGATTCTAAGTGAAATAAGTCACACAGAAAAAGAAACTTATCATAAGATATCACTTAGGAAGATCCTGTAAACATGGCTACACGTGAACTGAGTTAGGAAAGAGAACAGAGTCTCACATTTAGAAAACACACTTATGCCTGCATAAAGGGGATGGAGAGGTGGGGTGATGCATAAAACCAGAGTTTGATATAAGCACAGGGACCGTTTCAAAAACCAACTTTGGAATTGACAAGACCGACACCTTCCTCAGTGAAAGAGACTCAAAACCCCATATTTCCCACAGAGGAATATATCTGACTAGTAAGAATCTTAAAACCTATGTATTGATATGTCTCCATAAGGGAATCAAGTGTGTCTAGAGTGGCATAAACATGGCAGCGAGAATCAGCTCAAACCCACTATAAAAAGGAATTTCAAAAGCAAAACCAATAAACAGGGAAATTGTTTACAATTCCTTCAGGGTGTCTGAGGAAACCTGGAAAGACCCTATCTACAAAGACAGCCGGATGTGGCATAAGGCTGGACACTTGGGACTGAGAGGATTGTTGAGATTGGGTGAGCAAAGGCAGACTCTTTCAAGCAATAATGCATGGCCCCCATTCCATGGGTCCCAACTCTCCAGGTTCAAGGGAATATTACTACAGCTATAACATGTACAGGAAACCTAGAGAATGGACACACTGTGAATACGAAAGGTTTCTAAAACTCAACGAATAGTCCCTCTCCTGGTGCTCCAGTTTGACTTTCCAACTGCCTTACTATCAATCTCCCAACTTGGAGAGACAGGCCCTTTAACCTCCTGGTTTGCACAGGTTCCCAATTTGGCAGAGGATGGAAGGGACGAGGGAGAACCCATGAGAGAGTAGCTGTTAGGCATTTGGACGAGCACAAGTCACTCTAATTTCCCGGCAGGAAGAAGAATTAACCAAAGTCTCAGCCACCCACCGGGAACCAGTATAGGACATGATCCAAAATTTTGGACTTGCGTTCAGCTCACAAAAAACGAGTTGAGAAATGGAGCTCAGGGGCACAGCAATTCACAAACTGTCAGAGTGATAAAGGACAACTATCGTCCAAAAATCTGTTGAGGGAAGTCAACGAGGCGGACTTGAAAGCGAGGCAAAATAGCAGGAAACAGATTTCAAAAGGTACCTTGGAATCGCCTGTAAAGCACAGGAAGAGGGGCACAACTTGGACAATGGTGCACTTGGCCAAAAAGGGCGTATGCGTTTTCTCCTGAATATATTCAGGAGAAAACACATACGCCCTTTTTGGCCAAGCAAGCAAGCGGTCAATGCAAATCTGCACTACAAAGAAGTATCACTTCCCACCGGTCAAAAGGGACATCCACAAAATGTGTAAAAACCAGAAAGGCAAGACAGGCCCTGGAGAACTGGGAGCCTTGTTATGCTGATGGGCGGGATGTAAATTGCCAACTGCCTCACTGGAGGAGTGCATTGTGTTCCCTAAAACAAGTAAACAACAGAGCTACAGAGCCAAGGCCACTTCCAGTCTAGGGAATATACCTTGGGAAAACTGAAAATCAATAAGAAAGAGCCACCTCCAAATTTAGGGCTGCACTGACTACAAGAACCTCAACTTGGGTACACCTTAAATATCCCAGGAAATATAAAAATGGTTCAAAACATTGTGGTACTTACGTACGATGGAATATCCCTCAGCCATGAAATCAATGTCATAAGACCAGTAGCAGCAAAGTGAGTGGATTCAGGTACGATGATTCTAAGTGAAATAAGTCACACAGAAAAAGAAACTTTTCATAAGATATCACTTAGGAAGATCCTGTAAACATGGCTACACGTGAACTGAGTTAGGAAAGAGAACAGAGTCTCACATTTAGAAAACACTCTTATGCCTGCATAAAGGGGAAGGAGAGGTGGGGTGATGCATAAAACCAGAGTTTGATATAAGCACAGGGACCGTTTCAAAAACCAACTTTGGAATTGACAAGACCGACACCTTCCTCAGTGAAAGAGACTCAAAACCCCATATTTCCCACAGAGGAATATATCTGACTAGTAAGAATCTTAAAACCTATGTATTGATATGTCTCCATAAGGGAATCAAGTGTGTCTAGAGTGGCATAAACATGGCAGCGAGAATCAGCTCAAACCCACTATAAAAAGGAATTTCAAAAGCAAAACCAATAAACAGGGAAATTGTTTACAATTCCTTCAGGGTGTCTGAGGAAACCTGGAAAGACCCTATCTACAAAGACAGCCGGATGTGGCATAAGGCTGGACACTTGGGACTGAGAGGATTGGTGAGATTGGGTGAGCAAAGGCAGACCCTTTCAAGCAATAATGCATGGCCCCCATTCCATGGGTCCCAACTCTCCAGGTTCAAGGGAATATTACTACAGCTATAACATGTACAGGAAACCTAGAGAATGGACACACTGTGAATACGAAAGGTTTCTAAAACTCAACGAATAGTCCCTCTCCTGGTGCTCCAGTTTGACTTTCCAACTGCCTTACTATCAATCTCCCAACTTGGAGAGACAGGCCCTTTAACCTCCTGGTTTGCACAGGTTCCCAATTTGGCAGAGGATGGAAGGGACGAGGGAGAACCCATGAGAGAGTAGCTGTTAGGCATTTGGACGAGCACAAGTCACTCTAATTTCCCGGCAGGAAGAAGAATTAACCAAAGTCTCAGCCACCCACCGGGAACCAGTATAGGACATGATCCAAAATTTTGGACTTGCGTTCAGCTCACAAAAAACGAGTTGAGAAATGGAGCTCAGGGGCACAGCAATTCACAAACTGTCAGAGTGATAAAGGACAACTAACGTCCAAAAATCTGTTGAGGGAAGTCAACGAGGCGGACTTGAAAGCGAGGCAAAATAGCAGGAAACAGATTTCAAAAGGTACCTTGGAATCGCCTGTAAAGCACAGGAAGAGGGGCACAACTTGGACAATGGTGCACTTGGCCAAAAAGGGCGTATGCGTTTTCTCCTGAATATATTCAGGAGAAAACGCATACGCCCTTTTTGGCCAAGCAAGCAAGCGGTCAATGCAAATCTGCACTACAAAGAAGTATCACTTCCCACCGGTCAAAAGGGACATCCACAAAATGTGTAAAAACCAGAAAGGCAAGACAGGCCCTGGAGAACTGGGAGCCTTGTTATGCTGATGGGCGGGATGTAAATTGCCAACTGCCTCACTGGAGGAGTGCATTGTGTTCCCTAAAACAAGTAAACAACAGAGCTACAGAGCCAAGGCCACTTCCAGTCTAGGGAATATACCTTGGGAAAACTGAAAATCAATAAGAAAGAGCCACCTCCAAATTTAGGGCTGCACTGACTACAAGAACCTCAACTTGGGTACACCTTAAATATCCCAGGAAATATAAAAATGGTTCAAAACATTGTGGTACTTACGTACGATGGAATATCCCTCAGCCATGAAATCAATGTCATAAGACCAGTAGCAGCAAAGTGAGTGGATTCAGGTACGATGATTCTAAGTGAAATAAGTCACACAGAAAAAGAAACTTTTCATAAGATATCACTTAGGAAGATCCTGTAAACATGGCTACACGTGAACTGAGTTAGGAAAGAGAACAGAGTCTCACATTTAGAAAACACTCTTATGCCTGCATAAAGGGGAAGGAGAGGTGGGGTGATGCATAAAACCAGAGTTTGATATAAGCACAGGGACCGTTTCAAAAACCAACTTTGGAATTGACAAGACCGACACCTTCCTCAGTGAAAGAGACTCAAAACCCCATATTTCCCACAGAGGAATATATCTGACTAGTAAGAATCTTAAAACCTATGTATTGATATGTCTCCATAAGGGAATCAAGTGTGTCTAGAGTGGCATAAACATGGCAGCGAGAATCAGCTCAAACCCACTATAAAAAGGAATTTCAAAAGCAAAACCAATAAACAGGGAAATTGTTTACAATTCCTTCAGGGTGTCTGAGGAAACCTGGAAAGACCCTATCTACAAAGACAGCCGGATGTGGCATAAGGCTGGACACTTGGGACTGAGAGGATTGGTGAGATTGGGTGAGCAAAGGCAGACCCTTTCAAGCAATAATGCATGGCCCCCATTCCATGGGTCCCAACTCTCCAGGTTCAAGGGAATATTACTACAGCTATAACATGTACAGGAAACCTAGAGAATGGACACACTGTGAATACGAAAGGTTTCTAAAACTCAACGAATAGTCCCTCTCCTGGTGCTCCAGTTTGACTTTCCAACTGCCTTACTATCAATCTCCCAACTTGGAGAGACAGGCCCTTTAACCTCCTGGTTTGCACAGGTTCCCAATTTGGCAGAGGATGGAAGGGACGAGGGAGAACCCATGAGAGAGTAGCTGTTAGGCATTTGGACGAGCACAAGTCACTCTAATTTCCCGGCAGGAAGAAGAATTAACCAAAGTCTCAGCCACCCACCGGGAACCAGTATAGGACATGATCCAAAATTTTGGACTTGCGTTCAGCTCACAAAAAACGAGTTGAGAAATGGAGCTCAGGGGCACAGCAATTCACAAACTGTCAGAGTGATAAAGGACAACTAACGTCCAAAAATCTGTTGAGGGAAGTCAACGAGGCGGACTTGAAAGCGAGGCAAAATAGCAGGAAACAGATTTCAAAAGGTACCTTGGAATCGCCTGTAAAGCACAGGAAGAGGGGCACAACTTGGACAATGGTGCACTTGGCCAAAAAGGGCGTATGCGTTTTCTCCTGAATATATTCAGGAGAAAACGCATACGCCCTTTTTGGCCAAGCAAGCAAGCGGTCAATGCAAATCTGCACTACAAAGAAGTATCACTTCCCACCGGTCAAAAGGGACATCCACAAAATGTGTAAAAACCAGAAAGGCAAGACAGGCCCTGGAGAACTGGGAGCCTTGTTATGCTGATGGGCGGGATGTAAATTGCCAACTGCCTCACTGGAGGAGTGCATTGTGTTCCCTAAAACAAGTAAACAACAGAGCTACAGAGCCAAGGCCACTTCCAGTCTAGGGAATATACCTTGGGAAAACTGAAAATCAATAAGAAAGAGCCACCTCCAAATTTAGGGCTGCACTGACTACAAGAACCTCAACTTGGGTACACCTTAAATATCCCAGGAAATATAAAAATGGTTCAAAACATTGTGGTACTTACGTACGATGGAATATCCCTCAGCCATGAAATCAATGTCATAAGACCAGTAGCAGCAAAGTGAGTGGATTCAGGTACGATGATTCTAAGTGAAATAAGTCACACAGAAAAAGAAACTTTTCATAAGATATCACTTAGGAAGATCCTGTAAACATGGCTACACGTGAACTGAGTTAGGAAAGAGAACAGAGTCTCACATTTAGAAAACACTCTTATGCCTGCATAAAGGGGAAGGAGAGGTGGGGTGATGCATAAAACCAGAGTTTGATATAAGCACAGGGACCGTTTCAAAAACCAACTTTGGAATTGACAAGACCGACACCTTCCTCAGTGAAAGAGACTCAAAACCCCATATTTCCCACAGAGGAATATATCTGACTAGTAAGAATCTTAAAACCTATGTATTGATATGTCTCCATAAGGGAATCAAGTGTGTCTAGAGTGGCATAAACATGGCAGCGAGAATCAGCTCAAACCCACTATAAAAAGGAATTTCAAAAGCAAAACCAATAAACAGGGAAATTGTTTACAATTCCTTCAGGGTGTCTGAGGAAACCTGGAAAGACCCTATCTACAAAGACAGCCGGATGTGGCATAAGGCTGGACACTTGGGACTGAGAGGATTGGTGAGATTGGGTGAGCAAAGGCAGACCCTTTCAAGCAATAATGCATGGCCCCCATTCCATGGGTCCCAACTCTCCAGGTTCAAGGGAATATTACTACAGCTATAACATGTACAGGAAACCTAGAGAATGGACACACTGTGAATACGAAAGGTTTCTAAAACTCAACGAATAGTCCCTCTCCTGGTGCTCCAGTTTGACTTTCCAACTGCCTTACTATCAATCTCCCAACTTGGAGAGACAGGCCCTTTAACCTCCTGGTTTGCACAGGTTCCCAATTTGGCAGAGGATGGAAGGGACGAGGGAGAACCCATGAGAGAGTAGCTGTTAGGCATTTGGACGAGCACAAGTCACTCTAATTTCCCGGCAGGAAGAAGAATTAACCAAAGTCTCAGCCACCCACCGGGAACCAGTATAGGACATGATCCAAAATTTTGGACTTGCGTTCAGCTCACAAAAAACGAGTTGAGAAATGGAGCTCAGGGGCACAGCAATTCACAAACTGTCAGAGTGATAAAGGACAACTATCGTCCAAAAATCTGTTGAGGGAAGTCAACGAGGCGGACTTGAAAGCGAGGCAAAATAGCAGGAAACAGATTTCAAAAGGTACCTTGGAATCGCCTGTAAAGCACAGGAAGAGGGGCACAACTTGGACAATGGTGCACTTGGCCAAAAAGGGCGTATGCGTTTTCTCCTGAATATATTCAGGAGAAAACGCATACGCCCTTTTTGGCCAAGCAAGCAAGCGGTCAATGCAAATCTGCACTACAAAGAAGTATCACTTCCCACCGGTCAAAAGGGACATCCACAAAATGTGTAAAAACCAGAAAGGCAAGACAGGCCCTGGAGAACTGGGAGCCTTGTTATGCTGATGGGCGGGATGTAAATTGCCAACTGCCTCACTGGAGGAGTGCATTGTGTTCCCTAAAACAAGTAAACAACAGAGCTACAGAGCCAAGGCCACTTCCAGTCTAGGGAATATACATTTGGAAAACTGAAAATCAATAAGAAAGAGCCAACTCCAAATTTAGGGATGCACTGACTACAAGAACCTCAACTTGGGTACACCTTAAATATCCCAGGAAATATAAAAATGGTTCAAAACATTGTGGTACTTACGTACGATGGAATATCCCTCAGCCATGAAATCAATGTCATAAGACCAGTAGCAGCAAAGTGAGTGGATTCAGGTACGATGATTCTAAGTGAAATAAGTCACACAGAAAAAGAAACTTATCATAAGATATCACTTAGGAAGATCCTGTAAACATGGCTACACGTGAACTGAGTTAGGAAAGAGAACAGAGTCTCACATTTAGAAAACACTCTTATGCCTGCAAAAAGGGGAAGGAGAGGTGGGGTGATGCATAAAACCAGAGTTTGATATAAGCCCAGGGACCGTTTCAAAAACCAACTTTGGAATTGACAAGACCGACACCGTCCTCAGTGAAAGAGACTCAAAACCCCATATTTCCCACAGAGGAATATATCTGACTAGTAAGAATCTTAAAACCTATGTATTGATATGTCTCCATAAGGGAATCAAGTGTGTCTAGAGTGGCATAAACATGGCAGCGAGAATCAGCTCAAACCCACTATAAAAAGGAATTTCAAAAGCAAAACCAAAAAACAGGGAAATTCTTTACAATTCCTTCAGGGTGTCTGAGGAAACCTGGAAAGACCCTATCTACAATGACAGCCGGATGTGGCATAAGGCTGGACACTTGGGACTGAGAGGATTGGTGAGATTGGGTGAGCAAATGCAGACCCTTTCAAGCAATAATGCATGGCCCCCATTCCATGGGTCCCAACTCTCCAGGTTCAAGGGAATATTACTACAGCTATAACATGTACAGGAAACCTAGAGAATGGACACACTGTGAATACGAAAGGTTTCTAAAACTCAACGAATAGTCCCTCTCCTCTTGCTCCAGTTTGACTTTTCCACTGCCTTACTATCAATCTCCCAACTTGGAGAGACAGGCCCTTTAACCTCCTGGTTTGCACAGGTGCCCAATTTGGCAGAGGATGGAAGGGACGAGGGAGAACCCATGAGAGAGTAGCTGTTAGGCATTTGGACGGGCACATGTCACTCGAATTTCCCGGCAGGAAGAAGAATTAACCAATGTCTCAGCCACCCACCGGGAACCAGTATAGGACATGATCCAAAATTTTGGACTTGCGTTCAGCTCACAAAAAACGAGTTGAGAAATGGAGCTCAGGGGCACAGCAATTCACAAACTGGCAGAGTGATAAAGGACAACTATCGTCCAAAAATCTGTTGAGGGAAGTCAACGAGGCGGACTTGAAAGCGAGGCAAAATAGCAGGAAACAGATTTCAAGAGGTACCTTGGAATCGCCTGTAAAGCACAGGAAGAGGGGCACAACTTGGACAATGGTGCACTTGGCCAAAAAGGGCTTATGTGTTTTCTCCTGAATATATTCAGGAGAAAACGCATACGCCCTTTTTGGCCAAGCAAGCAAGCGGGCAATGCAAATCTGCACTACAAAGAAGTATCACTTCCCACCGGTCAAAAGGGACATCCACAAAATGTGTAAAAACCAGAAAGGCAAGACAGGCCCTGGAGAACTGGGAGCCTTGTTATGCTGATGGGCGGGATGTAAATTGCCAACTGCCTCACTGGAGGAGTGCATTGTGTTCCCTAAAACAAGTAAACAACAGAGCTACAGAGCCAAGGCCACTTCCAGTCTAGGGAATATACCTTGGGAAAACTGAAAATCAATAAGAAAGAGCCACCTCCAAATTTAGGGCTGCACTGACTACAAGAACCTCAACTTGGGTACACCTTAAATATCCCAGGAAATATAAAAATGGTTCAAAACATTGTGGTACTTACGTACGATGGAATATCCCTCAGCCATGAAATCAATGTCATAAGACCAGTAGCAGCAAAGTGAGTGGATTCAGGTACGATGATTCTAAGTGAAATAAGTCACACAGAAAAAGAAACTTATCATAAGATATCACTTAGGAAGATCCTGTAAACATGGCTACACGTGAACTGAGTTAGGAAAGAGAACAGAGTCTCACATTTAGAAAACACTCTTATGCCTGCATAAAGGGGATGGAGAGGTGGGGTGATGCATAAAACCAGAGTTTGATATAAGCACAGGGACCGTTTCAAAAACCAACTTTGGAATTGACAAGACCGACACCTTCCTCAGTGAAAGAGACTCAAAACCCCATATTTCCCACAGAGGAATATATCTGACTAGTAAGAATCTTAAAACCTATGTATTGATATGTCTCCATAAGGGAATCAAGTGTGTCTAGAGTGGCATAAACATGGCAGCGAGAATCAGCTCAAACCCACTATAAAAAGGAATTTCAAAAGCAAAACCAAAAAACAGGGAAATTGTTTACAATTCCTTCAGGGTGTCTGAGGAAACCTGGAAAGACCCTATCTACAAAGACAGCCGGATGTGGCATAAGGCTGGACACTTGGGACTGAGAGGATTGGTGAGATTGGGTGAGCAAAGGCAGACCCTTTCAAGCAATAATGCATGGCCCCCATTCCATGGGTCCCAACTCTCCAGGTTCAAGGGAATATTACTACAGCTATAACATGTACAGGAAACCTAGAGAATGGACACACTGTGAATACGAAAGGTTTCTAAAACTCAACGAATAGTCCCTCTCCTCTTGCTCCAGTTTGACTTTCCCACTGCCTTACTATCAATCTCCCAACTTGGAGAGACAGGCCCTTTAACCTCCTGGTTTGCACAGGTGCCCAATTTGGCAGAGGATGGAAGGGACGAGGGAGAACCCATGAGAGAGTAGCTGTTAGGCATTTGGACGGGCACATGTCACTCGAATTTCCCGGCAGGAAGAAGAATTAACCAATGTCTCAGCCACCCACCGGGAACCAGTATAGGACATGATCCAAAATTTTGGACTTGCGTTCAGCTCACAAAAAACGAGTTGAGAAATGGAGCTCAGGGGCACAGCAATTCACAAACTGGCAGAGTGATAAAGGACAACTATCGTCCAAAAATCTGTTGAGGGAAGTCAACGAGGCGGACTTGAAAGCGAGGCAAAATAGCAGGAAACAGATTTCAAGAGGTACCTTGGAATCGCCTGTAAAGCACAGGAAGAGGGGCACAACTTGGACAATGGTGCACTTGGCCAAAAAGGGCTTATGTGTTTTCTCCTGAATATATTCAGGAGAAAACGCATACGCCCTTTTTGGCCAAGCAAGCAAGCGGGCAATGCAAATCTGCACTACAAAGAAGTATCACTTCCCACCGGTCAAAAGGGACATCCACAAAATGTGTAAAAACCAGAAAGGCAAGACAGGCCCTGGAGAACTGGGAGCCTTGTTATGCTGATGGGCGGGATGTAAATTGCCAACTGCCTCACTGGAGGAGTGCATTGTGTTCCCTAAAACAAGTAAACAACAGAGCTACAGAGCCAAGGCCACTACCAGTCTAGGGAATATACCTTGGGAAAACTGAAAATCAATAAGAAAGAGCCACCTCCAAATTTAGGGCTGCACTGACTACAAGAACCTCAACTTGGGTACACCTTAAATATCCCAGGAAATATAAAAATGGTTCAAAACATTGTGGTACTTACGTACGATGGAATATCCCTCAGCCATGAAATCAATGTCATAAGACCAGTAGCAGCAAAGTGAGTGGATTCAGGTACGATGATTCTAAGTGAAATAAGTCACACAGAAAAAGAAACTTATCATAAGATATCACTTAGGAAGATCCTGTAAACATGGCTACACGTGAACTGAGTTAGGAAAGAGAACAGAGTCTCACATTTAGAAAACACTCTTATACCTGCATAAAGGGGAAGGAGAGGTGGGGTGATGCATAAAACCAGAGTTTGATATAAGCACAGGGACCGTTTCAAAAACCAACTTTGGAATTGACAAGACCGACACCTTCCTCAGTGAAAGAGACTCAAAACCCCATATTTCCCACAGAGGAATATATCTGACTAGTAAGAATCTTAAAACCTATGTATTGATATGTCTCCATAAGGGAATCAAGTGTGTCTAGAGTGGCATAAACATGGCAGCGAGAATCAGCTCAAACCCACTATAAAAAGGAATTTCAAAAGCAAAACCAAAAAACAGGGAAATTCTTTACAATTCCTTCAGGGTGTCTGAGGAAACCTGGAAAGACCCTATCTACAAAGACAGCCGGATGTGGCATAAGGCTGGACACTTGGGACTGAGAGGATTGGTGAGATTGGGTGAGCAAAGGCAGACCCTTTCAAGCAATAATGCATGGCCCCCATTCCATGGGTCCCAACTCTCCAGGTTCAAGGGAATATTACTACAGCTATAACATGTACAGGAAACCTAGAGAATGGACACACTGTGAATACGAAAGGTTTCTAAAACTCAACGAATAGTCCCTCTCCTGGTGCTCCAGTTTGACTTTCCAACTGCCTTACTATCAATCTCCCAACTTGGAGAGACAGGCCCTTTAACCTCCTGGTTTGCACAGGTTCCCAATTTGGCAGAGGATGGAAGGGACGAGGGAGAACCCATGAGAGAGTAGCTGTTAGGCATTTGGACGAGCACAAGTCACTCTAATTTCCCGGCAGGAAGAAGAATTAACCAAAGTCTCAGCCACCCACCGGGAACAAGTATAGGACATGATCCAAAATTTTGGACTTGCGTTCAGCTCACAAAAAACGAGTTGAGAAATGGAGCTCAGGGGCACAGCAATTCACAAACTGTCAGAGTGATAAAGGACAACTATCGTCCAAAAATCTGTTGAGGGAAGTCAACGAGGCGGACTTGAAAGCGAGGCAAAATAGCAGGAAACAGATTTCAAAAGGTACCTTGGAATCGCCTGTAAAGCACAGGAAGAGGGGCACAACTTGGACAATGGTGCACTTGGCCAAAAAGGGCGTATGCGTTTTCTCCTGAATATATTCAGGAGAAAACGCATACGCCCTTTTTGGCCAAGCAAGCAAGCGGGCAATGCAAATCTGCACTACAAAGAAGTATCACTTCCCACCGGTCAAAAGGGACATCCACAAAATGTGTAAAAACCAGAAAGGCAAGACAGGCCCTGGAGAACTGGGAGCCTTGTTATGCTGATGGGCGGGATGTAAATTGCCAACTCCCTCACTGGAGGAGTGCATTGTGTTCCCTAAAACAAGTAAACAACAGAGC
Organism: Mesoplodon densirostris; assembly: GCF_025265405.1. Classification (NCBI taxonomy): domain Eukaryota; kingdom Metazoa; phylum Chordata; class Mammalia; order Artiodactyla; family Ziphiidae; genus Mesoplodon; species Mesoplodon densirostris. Next base: position 949,881 of record NW_026778200.1, on the reverse strand, counting down.
TACAGAGCCAAGGCCACTTCCAGTCTAGGGAATATACATTTGGAAAACTGAAAATCAATAAGAAAGAGCCACCTCCAAATTTAGGGATGCACTGACTACAAGAACCTCAACTTGGGTACACCTTAAATATCCCAGGAAATATAAAAATGGTTCAAAACATTGTGGTACTTACGTACGATGGAATATCCCTCAGCCATGAAATCAATGTCTTAAGACCAGTAGCAGCAAAGTGAGTGGATTCAGGTACGATGATTCTAAGTGAAATAAGTCACACAGAAAAAGAAACTTATCATAAGATATCATTTAGGAAGGTCCTGTAAACATGGCTACACGTGAACTGAGTTAGGAAAGAGAACAGAGTCTCACATTTAGAAAACACTCTTATGCCTGCCAAAAGGGGAAGGAGAGGTGGGGTGATGCATAAAACCAGAGTTTGATATAAGCCCAGGGACCGTTTCAAAAACCAAGTTTGGAATTGACAAGACCGACACCTTCCTCAGTGAAAGAGACTCAAAACCCCATATTTCCCACAGAGGAATATATCTGACTAGTAAGAATCTTAAAACCTATGTATTGATATGTCTCCATAAGGGAATCAAGTGTGTCTAGAGTGGCATAAACATGGCAGCGAGAATCAGCTCAAACCCACTATAAAAAGGAATTTCAAAAGCAAAACCAAAAAACAGGGAAATTCTTTACAATTCCTTCAGGGTGTCTGAGGAAACCTGGAAAGACCCTATCTACAATGACAGCCGGATGTGGCATAAGGCTGGACACTTGGGACTGAGAGGATTGGTGAGATTGGGTGAGCAAATGCAGACCCTTTCAAGCAATAATGCATGGCCCCCATTCCATGGGTCCCAACTCTCCAGGTTCAAGGGAATATTACTACAGCTATAACATGTACAGGAAACCTAGAGAATGGACACACTGTGAATAAGAAAGGTTTCTAAAACTCAACGAATAGTCCCTCTCCTCTTGCTCCAGTTTGACTTTCCCACTGCCTTACTATCAATCTCCCAACTTGGAGAGACAGGCCCTTTAACCTCCTGGTTTGCACAGGTGCCCAATTTGGCAGAGGATGGAAGGGACGAGGGAGAACCCATGAGAGAGTAGCTGTTAGGCATTTGGACGGGCACATGTCACTCGAATTTCCCGGCAGGAAGAAGAATTAACCAATGTCTCAGCCACCCACCGGGAACCAGTATAGGACATGATCCAAAATTTTGGACTTGCGTTCAGCTCACAAAAAACGAGTTGAGAAATGGAGCTCAGGGGCACAGCAATTCACAAACTGGCAGAGTGATAAAGGACAACTATCGTCCAAAAATCTGTTGAGGGAAGTCAACGAGGCGGACTTGAAAGCGAGGCAAAATAGCAGGAAACAGATTTCAAGATGTACCTTGGAATCGCCTGTAAAGCACAGGAAGAGGGGCACAACTTGGACAATGGTGCACTTGGCCAAAAAGGGCGTATGTGTTTTCTCCTGAATATATTCAGGAGAAAACGCATACGCCCTTTTTGGCCAAGCAAGCAAGCGGGCAATGCAAATCTGCACTACAAAGAAGTATCACTTCCCACCGGTCAAAAGGGACATCCACAAAATGTGTAAAAACCAGAAAGGCAAGACAGGCCCTGGAGAACTGGGAGCCTTGTTATGCTGATGGGCGGGATGTAAATTGCCAACTGCCTCACTGGAGGAGTGCATTGTGTTCCCTAAAACAAGTAAACAACAGAGCTACAGAGCCAAGGCCACTTCCAGTCTAGGGAATATACCTTGGGAAAACTGAAAATCAATAAGAAAGAGCCACCTCCAAATTTAGGGCTGCACTGACTACAAGAACCTCAACTTGGGTACACCTTAAATATCCCAGGAAATATAAAAATGGTTCAAAACATTGTGGTACTTACGTACGATGGAATATCCCTCAGCCATGAAATCAATGTCATAAGACCAGTAGCAGCAAAGTGAGTGGATTCAGGTACGATGATTCTAAGTGAAATAAGTCACACAGAAAAAGGAACTTATCATAAGCTATCACTTATGAAGATCCTGTAATCATGCCTACACATGAACTGAGTTAGGAAATAGAACAGAGTCTCACATTTAGAATACACTCTTATGCCTGCATAAAGGGGATGGAGAGGTGGGGTGTTGCATAAAACCAGAGTTTGATATAAGCACAGGGACCGTTCCAAAAACCCACTTTGGAATAGACAAGACCTACACCTTCCTCAGTGAAAGAGACTCAAAACCCCATATTTCCCGCAGAGGAATATATCTGACTAGTAAGAATCTTAAAACCTATGTATTGATATGACTCCATAAGGGAATCAAGTGTGTCTAGAGTGGCATAAACATGGCAGCGAGAATCAGCTCAAACCCACTATAAAAAGGAATTTCAAAAGCAAAACCAAAAAACAGGGAAATTCTTTACAATTCCTTCAGGGTGTCTGAGGAAACCTGGAAAGACCCTATCTACAATGACAGCCGGATGTGGCATAAGGCTGGACACTTGGGACTGAGAGGATTGGTGAGATTGGGTGAGCAAATGCAGACCCTTTCAAGCAATAATGCATGGCCCCCATTCCATGGGTCCCAACTCTCCAGGTTCAAGGGAATATTACTACAGCTATAACATGTACAGGAAACCTAGAGAATGGACACACTGTGAATACGAAAGGTTTCTAAAACTCAACGAATAGTCCCTCTCCTCTTGCTCCAGTTTGACTTTCCCACTGCCTTACTATCAATCTCCCAACTTGGAGAGACAGGCCCTTTAACCTCCTGGTTTGCACAGGTGCCCAATTTGGCAGAGGATGGAAGGGACGAGGGAGAACCCATGAGAGAGTAGCTGTTAGGCATTTGGACGGGCACATGTCACTCGAATTTCCCGGCAGGAAGAAGAATTAACCAATGTCTCAGCCACCCACCGGGAACCAGTATAGGACATGATCCAAAATTTTGGACCTGCGTTCAGCTCACAAAAAACGAGTTGAGAAATGGAGCTCAGGGGCACAGCAATTCACAAACTGGCAGAGTGATAAAGGACAACTATCGTCCAAAAATCTGTTGAGGGAAGTCAACGAGGCGGACTTGAAAGCGAGGCAAAATAGCAGGAAACAGATTTCAAGATGTACCTTGGAATCGCCTGTAAAGCACAGGAAGAGGGGCACAACTTGGACAATGGTGCACTTGGCCAAAAAGGGCGTATGTGTTTTCTCCTGAATATATTCAGGAGAAAACGCATACGCCCTTTTTGGCCAAGCAAGCAAGCGGGCAATGCAAATCTGCACTACAAAGAAGTATCACTTCCCACCGGTCAAAAGGGACATCCACAAAATGTGTAAAAACCAGAAAGGCAAGACAGGCCCTGGAGAACTGGGAGCCTTGTTATGCTGATGGGCGGGATGTAAATTGCCAACTGCCTCACTGGAGGAGTGCATTGTGTTCCCTAAAACAAGTAAACAACAGAGCTACAGAGCCAAGGCCACTTCCAGTCTAGGGAATATACCTTGGGAAAACTGAAAATCAATAAGAAAGAGCCACCTCCAAATTTAGGGCTGCACTGACTACAAGAACCTCAACTTGGGTACACCTTAAATATCCCAGGAAATATAAAAATGGTTCAAAACATTGTGGTACTTACGTACGATGGAATATCCCTCAGCCATGAAATCAATGTCATAAGACCAGTAGCAGCAAAGTGAGTGGATTCAGGTACGATGATTCTAAGTGAAATAAGTCACACAGAAAAAGGAACTTATCATAAGCTATCACTTATGAAGATCCTGTAATCATGCCTACACATGAACTGAGTTAGGAAATAGAACAGAGTCTCACATTTAGAATACACTCTTATGCCTGCATAAAGGGGATGGAGAGGTGGGGTGTTGCATAAAACCAGAGTTTGATATAAGCACAGGGACCGTTCCAAAAACCCACTTTGGAATAGACAAGACCTACACCTTCCTCAGTGAAAGAGACTCAAAACCCCATATTTCCCGCAGAGGAATATATCTGACTAGTAAGAATCTTAAAACATATGTATTGATATGACTCCATAAGGGAATCAAGTGTGTCTAGAGTGGCATAAACATGGCAGCGAGAATCAGCTCAAACCCACTATAAAAAGGAATTTCAAAAGCAAAACCAAAAAACAGGGAAATTCTTTACAATTCCTTCAGGGTGTCTGAGGAAACCTGGAAAGACCCTATCTACAATGACAGCTGGATGTGGCATAAGGCTGGACACTTGGGACTGAGAGGATTGGTGAGATTGGGTGAGCAAATGCAGACCCTTTCAAGCAATAATGCATGGCCCCCATTCCATGGGTCCCAACTCTCCAGGTTCAAGGGAATATTACTACAGCTATAACATGTACAGGAAACCTAGAGAATGGACACACTGTGAATACGAAAGGTTTCTAAAACTCAACGAATAGTCCCTCTCCTGGTGCTCCAGTTTGACTTTCCAACTGCCTTACTATCAATCTCCCAACTTGGAGAGACAGGCCCTTTAACCTCCTGGTTTGCACAGGTTCCCAATTTGGCAGAGGATGGAAGGGACGAGGGAGAACCCATGAGAGAGTAGCTGTTAGGCATTTGGACGGGCACATGTCACTCTAATTTCCCGGCAGGAAGAAGAATTAACCAAAGTCTCAGCCACCCACCGGGAACCAGTATAAGACATGATCCAAAATTTTGGACTTGTGTTCAGCTCACAAAAAACGAGTTGAGAAATGGAGCTCAGGGGCACAGCAATTCACAAACTGGCAGAGTGATAAAGGACAACTATCGTCCAAAAATCTGTTGAGGGAAGTCAACGAGGCGGACTTGAAAGCGAGGCAAAATAGCAGGAAACAGATTTCAAGAGGTACCTTGGAATCGCCTGTAAAGCACAGGAAGAGGGGCACAACTTGGACAATGGTGCACTTGGCTAAAAAGGGCGTATGCGTTTTCTCCTGAATATATTCAGGAGAAAACGCATACGCCCTTTTTGGCCAAGCAAGCAAGCGGGCAATGCAAATCTGCACTACAAAGAAGTATCACTTCCCACCGGTCAAAAGGGACATCCACAAAATGTGTAAAAACCAGAAAGGCAAGACAGGCCCTGGAGAACTGGGAGCCTTGTTATGCTGATGGGCGGGATGTAAATTGCCAACTGCCTCACTGGAGGAGTGCATTGTGTTCCCTAAAACAAGTAAACAACAGAGCTACAGAGCCAAGGCCACTTCCAGTCTAGGGAATATACCTTGGGAAAACTGAAAATCAATAAGAAAGAGCCACCTCCAAATTTAGGGCTGCACTGACTACAAGAACCTCAACTTGGGTACACCTTAAATATCCCAGGAAATATAAAAATGGTTCAAAACATTGTGGTACTTACGTACGATGGAATATCCCTCAGCCATGAAATCAATGTCATAAGACCAGTAGCAGCAAAGTGAGTGGATTCAGGTACGATGATTCTAAGTGAAATAAGTCACACAGAAAAAGAAACTTATCATAAGATATCACTTAGGAAGATCCTGTAAACATGGCTACACGTGAACTGAGTTAGGAAAGAGAACAGAGTCTCACATTTAGAATACACTCTTATGCCTGCATAAAGGGGATGGAGAGGTGGGGTGTTGCATAAAACCAGAGTTTGATATAAGCACAGGGACCGTTCCAAAAACCAACTTTGGAATAGACAAGACCTACACCTTCCTCAGTGAAAGAGACTCAAAACCCCATATTTCCCGCAGAGGAATATATATGACTAGTAAGAATCTTAAAACCTATGTATTGATATGACTCCATAAGGGAATCAAGTGTGTCTAGAGTGGCATAAACATGGCAGCGAGAATCAGCTCAAACCCACTATAAAAAGGAATTTCAAAAGCAAAACCAAAAAACAGGGAAATTCTTTACAATTCCTTCAGGGTGTCTGAGGAAACCTGGAAAGACCCTATCTACAATGACAGCTGGATGTGGCATAAGGCTGGACACTTGGGACTGAGAGGATTGGTGAGATTGGGTGAGCAAATGCAGACCCTTTCAAGCAATAATGCATGGCCCCCATTCCATGGGTCCCAACTCTCCAGGTTCAAGGGAATATTACTACAGCTATAACATGTACAGGAAACCTAGAGAATGGACACACTGTGAATACGAAAGGTTTCTAAAACTCAACGAATAGTCCCTCTCCTGGTGCTCCAGTTTGACTTTCCAACTGCCTTACTATCAATCTCCCAACTTGGAGAGACAGGCCCTTTAACCTCCTGGTTTGCACAGGTTCCCAATTTGGCAGAGGATGGAAGGGACGAGGGAGAACCCATGAGAGAGTAGCTGTTAGGCATTTGGACGGGCACATGTCACTCTAATTTCCCGGCAGGAAGAAGAATTAACCAAAGTCTCAGCCACCCACCGGGAACCAGTATAGGACATGATCCAAAATTTTGGACTTCTGTTTAGCTCACAAAAAACGAGTTGAGAAATGGAGCTCAGGGGCACAGCAATTCACAAACTGGCAGAGTGATAAAGGACAACTATCGTCCAAAAATCTGTTGAGGGAAGTCAACGAGGCGGACTTGAAAGCGAGGCAAAATAGCAGGAAACAGATTTCAAGAGGTACCTTGGAATCGCCTGTAAAGCACAGGAAGAGGGGCACAACTTGGACAATGGTGCACTTGGCTAAAAAGGGCGTATGCGTTTTCTCCTGAATATATTCAGGAGAAAACGCATACGCCCTTTTTGGCCAAGCAAGCAAGCGGGCAATGCAAATCTGCACTACAAAGAAGTATCACTTCCCACCAGTCAAAAGGGACATCCACAAAATGTGTAAAAACCAGAAAGGCAAGACAGGCCCTGGAGAACTGGGAGCCTTGTTATGCTGATGGGCGGGATGTAAATTGCCAACTGCCTCACTGGAGGAGTGCATTGTGTTCCCTAAAACAAGTAAACAACAGAGCTACAGAGCCAAGGCCACTTCCAGTCTAGGGAATATACCTTGGGAAAACTGAAAATCAATAAGAAAGAGCCACCTCCAAATTTAGGGCTGCACTGACTACAAGAACCTCAACTTGGGTACACCTTAAATATCCCAGGAAATATAAAAATGGTTCAAAACATTGTGGTTCTTACGTACGATGGAATATCCCTCAGCCATGAAATCAATGTCATAAGACCAGTAGCAGCAAAGTGAGTGGATTCAGGTACGATGATTCTAAGTGAAATAAGTCACACAGAAAAAGAAACTTATCATAAGATATCACTTAGGAAGATCCTGTAAACATGGCTACACGTGAACTGAGTTAGGAAAGAGAACAGAGTCTCACATTTAGAAAACACTCTTATACCTGCATAAAGGGGAAGGAGAGGTGGGGTGATGCATAAAACCAGAGTTTGATATAAGCACAGGGACCGTTTCAAAAACCAACTTTGGAATTGACAAGACCGACACCTTCCTCAGTGAAAGAGACTCAAAACCCCATATTTCCCACAGAGGAATATATCTGACTAGTAAGAATCTTAAAACCTATGTATTGATATGTCTCCATAAGGGAATCAAGTGTGTCTAGAGTGGCATAAACATGGCAGCGAGAATCAGCTCAAACCCACTATAAAAAGGAATTTCAAAAGCAAAACCAAAAAACAGGGAAATTCTTTACAATTCCTTCAGGGTGTCTGAGGAAACCTGGAAAGACCCTGTCTACAATGACAGCTGGATGTGGCATAAGGCTGGACACTTGGGACTGAGAGGATTGGTGAGATTGGGTGAGCAAATGCAGACCCTTTCAAGCAATAATGCATGGCCCCCATTCCATGGGTCCCAACTCTCCAGGTTCCAGGGAATATTACTACAGCTATAACATGTACAGGAAACCTAGAGAATGGACACACTGTGAATACGAAAGGTTTCTAAAACTCAACGAATAGTCCCTCTCCTGGTGCTCCAGTTTGACTTTCCAACTGCCTTACTATCAATCTCCCAACTTGGACAGACAGGCCCTTTAACCTCCTGGTTTGCACAGGTTCCCAATTTGGCAGAGGATGGAAGGGACGAGGGAGAACCCATGAGAGAGTAGCTGTTAGGCATTTGGACGGGCACATGTCACTCTAATTTCCCGGCAGGAAGAAGAATTAACCAAAGTCTCAGCCACCCACCGGGAACCAGTATAGGACATGATCCAAAATTTTGGACTTGCGTTCAGCTCACAAAAAACGAGTTGAGAAATGGAGCTCAGGGGCACAGCAATTCACAAACTGGCAGAGTGATAAAGGACAACTATCGTCCAAAAATCTGTTGAGGGAAGTCAACGAGGCGGACTTGAAAGTGAGGCAAAATAGCAGGAAACAGATTTCAAGAGGTACCTTGGAATCGCCTGTAAAGCACAGGAAGAGGGGCACAACTTGGACAATGGTGCACTTGGCCAAAAAGGGCGTATGCGTTTTCTCCTGAATATATTCAGGAGAAAACGCATACGCCCTTTTTGGCCAAGCAAGCAAGCGGGCAATGCAAATCTGCACTACAAAGAAGTATCACTTCCCACCGGTCAAAAGGGACATCCACAAAATGTGTAAAAACCAGAAAGGCAAGACAGGCCCTGGAGAACTGGGAGCCTTGTTATGCTGATGGGCGGGATGTAAATTGCCAACTGCCTCACTGGAGGAGTGCATTGTGTTCCCTAAAACAAGTAAACAACAGAGCTACAGAGCCAAGGCCACATCCAGTCTAGCGAATATACCTTGGGAAAACTGAAAATCAATAAGAAAGAGCCACCTCCAAATTTAGGGCTGCACTGGCTACAAGAACCTCAACTTGGGTACACCTTAAATATCCCAGGAAATATAAAAATGGTTCAAAACATTGTGGTACTTACGTACGATGGAATATCCCTCAGCGATGAAATCAATGTCATAAAACCAGTAGCAGCAAAGTGAGTGGATTCAGGTACGATGATTCTAAGTGAAATAAGTCACACAGAAAAAGGAACTTATCATAAGCTATCACTTATGAAGATCCTGTAATCATGGCTACACGTGAACTGAGTTAGGAAATAGAACAGAGTCTCACATTTAGAATACACTCTTATGCCTGCATAAAGGGGATGGAGAGGTGGGGTGTTGCATAAAACCAGAGTTTGATATAAGCACAGGGACCGTTCCAAAAACCAACTTTGGAATAGACAAGACCTACACCTTCCTCAGTGAAAGAGACTCAAAACCCCATATTTCCAGCAGAGGAATATATCTGACTAGTAAGAATCTTAAAACCTATGTATTGATATGACTCCATAAGGGAATCAAGTGTGTCTAGAGTGGCATAAACATGGCAGCGAGAATCAGCTCAAACCCACTATAAAAAGGAATTTCAAAAGCAAAAGCAAAAAACAGGGAAATTCTTTACAATTCCTTCAGGGTGTCTGAGGAAACCTGGAAAGACCCTATCTACAATGACAGCTGGATGTGGCATAAGGCTGGACACTTGGGACTGAGAGGATTGGTGAGATTGGGTGAGCAAATGCAGACCCTTTCAAGCAATAATGCATGGCCCCCATTCCATGGGTCCCAACTCTCCATGTTCAAGGGAATATTACTACAGCTATAACATGTACAGGAAACCTAGAGAATGGACACATTGTGAATACGAAAGGTTTCTAAAACTCAACGAATAGTCCCTCTCCTGGTGCTCCAGTTTGACTTTCCAACTGCCTTACTATCAATCTCCCAACTTGGAGAGTCAGGCCCTTTAACCTCCTGGTTTGCACAGGTTCCCAATTTGGCAGAGGATGGAAGGGACGAGGGAGAACCCATGAGAGAGTAGCTGTTAGGCATTTGGACGGGCACATGTCACTCTAATTTCCCGGCAGGAAGAAGAATTAACCAAAGTCTCAGCCACCCACCGGGAACCAGTATAGGACATGATCCAAAATTTTGGACTTGCATTCAGCTCACAAAAAACGAGTTGAGAAATGGAGCTCAGGGGCACAGCAATTCACATACTGGCAGAGTTATAAAGGACAACTATCGTCCAAAAATCTGTTGAGGGAAGTCAACGAGGCGGACTTGAAAGCGAGGCAAAATAGCAGGAAACAGATTTCAAGAGGTACGTTGGAATAGCCTGTAAAGCACAGGAAGAGGGGCACAACTTGGACAATGGTGCACTTGGCCAAAAAGGGCGTATGCGTTTTCTCCTGAATATATTCAGGAGAAAACGCATACGCCCTTTTTGGCCAAGCAAGCAAGCGGGCAATGCAAATCTGCACTACAAAGAAGTATCACTTCCCACCGGTCAAAAGGGACATCCACAAAATGTGTAAAAACCAGAAAGGCAAGACAGGCCCTGGAGAACCGGGAGCCTTGTCATGCTGATGGGCGGGATGTAAATTGCCAACTGCCACACTGGAGGAGTGCATTGTGTTCCCTAAAACAAGTAAACAACAGAGCTACAGAGCCAAGGCCACTTCCAGTCTAGGGAATATACCTTGGGAAAACTGAAAATCAATAAGAAAGAGCCACCTCCAAATTTAGGGCTGCACTGACTACAAGAACCTCAACTTGGGTACACCTTAAATATCCCAGGAAATATAAAAATGGTTCAAAACATTGTGGTACTTACGTACGATGGAATATCCCTCAGCCATGAAATCAATGTCATAAGACCAGTAGCAGCAAAGCGAGTGGATTCAGGTACGATGATTCTAAGTGAAATAAGTCACACAGAAAAAGAAACTTATCATAAGATATCACTTAGGAAGATCCTGTAAACATGGTTACACGTGAAATGAGTTAGGAAAGAGAACAGAGTCTCACATTTAGAAAACACTCTTATGCCTGCATAAAGGGGAAGGAGAGGTGGGGTGATGCATAAAACCAGAGTTTGATATAAGCACAGGGACCGTTTCAAAAACCAACTTTGGAATTGACAAGACCGACACCTTCCTCAGTGAAAGAGACTCAAAACCCCATATTTCCCACAGAGGAATATATCTGACTAGTAAGAATCTTAAAACCTATGTATTGATATGTCTCCATAAGGGAATCAAGTGTGTCTAGAGTGGCATAAACATGGCAGCGAGAATCAGCTCAAACCCACTATAAAAAGGAATTTCAAAAGCAAAACCAAAAAACAGGGAAATTCTTTACAATTCCTTCAGGGTGTCTGAGGAAACCTGGAAAGACCCTGTCTACAATGACAGCTGGATGTGGCATAAGGCTGGACACTTGGGACTGAGAGGATTGGTGAGATTGGGTGAGCAAATGCAGACCCTTTCAAGCAATAATGCATGGCCCCCATTCCATGGGTCCCAACTCTCCAGGTTCCAGGGAATATTACTACAGCTATAACATGTACAGGAAACCTAGAGAATGGACACACTGTGAATACGAAAGGTTTCTAAAACTCAACGAATAGTCCCTCTCCTGGTGCTCCAGTTTGACTTTCCAACTGCCTTACTATCAATCTCCCAACTTGGACAGACAGGCCCTTTAACCTCCTGGTTTGCACAGGTTCCCAATTTGGCAGAGGATGGAAGGGACGAGGGAGAACCCATGAGAGAGTAGCTGTTAGGCATTTGGACGGGCACATGTCACTCTAATTTCCCGGCAGGAAGAAGAATTAACCAAAGTCTCAGCCACCCACCGGGAACCAGTATAGGACATGATCCAAAATTTTGGACTTGCGTTCAGCTCACAAAAAACGAGTTGAGAAATGGAGCTCAGGGGCACAGCAATTCACAAACTGGCAGAGTGATAAAGGACAACTATCGTCCAAAAATCTGTTGAGGGAAGTCAACGAGGCGGACTTGAAAGTGAGGCAAAATAGCAGGAAACAGATTTCAAGAGGTACCTTGGAATCGCCTGTAAAGCACAGGAAGAGGGGCACAACTTGGACAATGGTGCACTTGGCCAAAAAGGGCGTATGCGTTTTCTCCTGAATATATTCAGGAGAAAACGCATACGCCCTTTTTGGCCAAGCAAGCAAGCGGGCAATGCAAATCTGCACTACAAAGAAGTATCACTTCCCACCGGTCAAAAGGGACATCCACAAAATGTGTAAAAACCAGAAAGGCAAGACAGGCCCTGGAGAACTGGGAGCCTTGTTATGCTGATGGGCGGGATGTAAATTGCCAACTGCCTCACTGGAGGAGTGCATTGTGTTCCCTAAAACAAGTAAACAACAGAGCTACAGAGCCAAGGCCACATCCAGTCTAGCGAATATACCTTGGGAAAACTGAAAATCAATAAGAAAGAGCCACCTCCAAATTTAGGGCTGCACTGGCTACAAGAACCTCAACTTGGGTACACCTTAAATATCCCAGGAAATATAAAAATGGTTCAAAACATTGTGGTACTTACGTACGATGGAATATCCCTCAGCGATGAAATCAATGTCATAAAACCAGTAGCAGCAAAGTGAGTGGATTCAGGTACGATGATTCTAAGTGAAATAAGTCACACAGAAAAAGGAACTTATCATAAGCTATCACTTATGAAGATCCTGTAATCATGGCTACACGTGAACTGAGTTAGGAAATAGAACAGAGTCTCACATTTAGAATACACTCTTATGCCTGCATAAAGGGGATGGAGAGGTGGGGTGTTGCATAAAACCAGAGTTTGATATAAGCACAGGGACCGTTCCAAAAACCAACTTTGGAATAGACAAGACCTACACCTTCCTCAGTGAAAGAGACTCAAAACCCCATATTTCCAGCAGAGGAATATATCTGACTAGTAAGAATCTTAAAACCTATGTATTGATATGACTCCATAAGGGAATCAAGTGTGTCTAGAGTGGCATAAACATGGCAGCGAGAATCAGCTCAAACCCACTATAAAAAGGAATTTCAAAAGCAAAAGCAAAAAACAGGGAAATTCTTTACAATTCCTTCAGGGTGTCTGAGGAAACCTGGAAAGACCCTATCTACAATGACAGCTGGATGTGGCATAAGGCTGGACACTTGGGACTGAGAGGATTGGTGAGATTGGGTGAGCAAATGCAGACCCTTTCAAGCAATAATGCATGGCCCCCATTCCATGGGTCCCAACTCTCCATGTTCAAGGGAATATTACTACAGCTATAACATGTACAGGAAACCTAGAGAATGGACACATTGTGAATACGAAAGGTTTCTAAAACTCAACGAATAGTCCCTCTCCTGGTGCTCCAGTTTGACTTTCCAACTGCCTTACTATCAATCTCCCAACTTGGAGAGTCAGGCCCTTTAACCTCCTGGTTTGCACAGGTTCCCAATTTGGCAGAGGATGGAAGGGACGAGGGAGAACCCATGAGAGAGTAGCTGTTAGGCATTTGGACGGGCACATGTCACTCTAATTTCCCGGCAGGAAGAAGAATTAACCAAAGTCTCAGCCACCCACCGGGAACCAGTATAGGACATGATCCAAAATTTTGGACTTGCATTCAGCTCACAAAAAACGAGTTGAGAAATGGAGCTCAGGGGCACAGCAATTCACATACTGGCAGAGTTATAAAGGACAACTATCGTCCAAAAATCTGTTGAGGGAAGTCAACGAGGCGGACTTGAAAGCGAGGCAAAATAGCAGGAAACAGATTTCAAGAGGTACGTTGGAATAGCCTGTAAAGCACAGGAAGAGGGGCACAACTTGGACAATGGTGCACTTGGCCAAAAAGGGCGTATGCGTTTTCTCCTGAATATATTCAGGAGAAAACGCATACGCCCTTTTTGGCCAAGCAAGCAAGCGGGCAATGCAAATCTGCACTACAAAGAAGTATCACTTCCCACCGGTCAAAAGGGACATCCACAAAATGTGTAAAAACCAGAAAGGCAAGACAGGCCCTGGAGAACCGGGAGCCTTGTCATGCTGATGGGCGGGATGTAAATTGCCAACTGCCACACTGGAGGAGTGCATTGTGTTCCCTAAAACAAGTAAACAACAGAGCTACAGAGCCAAGGCCACTTCCAGTCTAGGGAATATACCTTGGGAAAACTGAAAATCAATAAGAAAGAGCCACCTCCAAATTTAGGGCTGCACTGACTACAAGAACCTCAACTTGGGTACACCTTAAATATCCCAGGAAATATAAAAATGGTTCAAAACATTGTGGTACTTACGTACGATGGAATATCCCTCAGCCATGAAATCAATGTCATAAGACCAGTAGCAGCAAAGTGAGTGGATTCAGGTACGATGATTCTAAGTGAAATAAGTCACACAGAAAAAGAAACTTATCATAAGATATCACTTAGGAAGATCCTGTAAACATGGTTACACGTGAAATGAGTTAGGAAAGAGAACAGAGTCTCACATTTAGAAAACACTCTTATGCCTGCATAAAGGGGAAGGAGAGGTGGGGTGATGCATAAAACCAGAGTTTGATATAAGCACAGGGACCGTTTCAAAAACCAACTTTGGAATTGACAAGACCGACACCTTCCTCAGTGAAAGAGACTCAAAACCCCATATTTCCCACAGAGGAATATATCTGACTAGTAAGAATCTTAAAACCTATGTATTGATATGTCTCCATAAGGGAATCAAGTGTGTCTAGAGTGGCATAAACATGGCAGCGAGAATCAGCTCAAACCCACTATAAAAAGGAATTTCAAAAGCAAAACCAAAAAACAGGGAAATTCTTTACAATTCCTTCAGGGTGTCTGAGGAAACCTGGAAAGACCCTATCTACAATGACAGCCGGATGTGGCATAAGGCTGGACACTTGGGACTGAGAGGATTGGTGAGATTGGGTGAGCAAATGCAGACCCTTTCAAGCAATAATGCATGGCCCCCATTCCATGGGTCCCAACTCTCCAGGTTCAAGGGAATATTACTACAGCTATAACATGTACAGGAAACCTAGAGAATGGACACACTGTGAATACAAAAGGTTTCTAAAACTCAACGAATAGTCCCTCTCCTGGTGCTCCAGTTTGACTTTCCAACTGCCTTACTATCAATCTCCCAACTTGGAGAGACAGGCCCTTTAACCTCCTGGTTTGCACAGGTTCCCAATTTGGCAGAGGATGGAAGGGACGAGGGAGAACCCATGAGAGAGTAGCTGTTAGGCATTTGGACGGGCACATGTCACTCTAATTTCCCGGCAGGAAGAAGAATTAACCAAAGTCTCAGCCACCCACCGGGAACCAGTATAGGACATGATCCAAAATTTTGGACTTGCGTTCAGCTCACAAAAAACGAGTTGAGAAATGGAGCTCAGGGGCACAGCAATTCACAAACTGGCAGAGTGATAAAGGACAACTATCGTCCAAAAATCTCTTGAGGGAAGTCAACGAGGCGGACTTGAAAGCGAGGCAAAATAGCAGGAAACAGATTTCAAGAGGTACCTTGGAATCGCCTGTAAAGCACAGGAAGAGGGGCACAACTTGGACAATGGTGCACTTGGCCAAAAAGGGCGTATGCGTTTTCTCCTGAATATATTCAGGAGAAAACGCATACGCCCTTTTTGGCCAAGCAAGCAAGCGGGCAATGCAAATCTGCACTACAAAGAAGTATCACTTCCCACCGGTCAAAAGGGACATCCACAAAATGTGTAAAAACCAGAAAGGCAAGACAGGCCCTGGAGAACTGGGAGCCTTGTTATGCTGATGGGCGGGATGTAAATTGCCAACTGCCTCACTGGAGGAGTGCATTGTGTTCCCTAAAACAAGTAAACAACAGAGCTACAGAGCCAAGGCCACTTCCAGTCTAGGGAATATACCTTGGGAAAACTGAAAATCAATAAGAAAGAGCCACCTCCAAATTTAGGGCTGCACTGACTACAAGAACCTCAACTTGGGTACACCTTAAATATCCCAGGAAATATAAAAATGGTTCAAAACATTGTGGTACTTACGTACGATGGAATATCCCTCAGCCATGAAATCAATGTCATAAGACCAGTAGCAGCAAAGTGAGTGGATTCAGGTACGATGATTCTACGTGAAATAAGTCACACAGAAAAGGAAACTTATCATAAGATATCACTTAGGAAGATCCTGTAAACATGGCTACACGTGAACTGAGTTAGGACAGAGAACAGAGTCTCACATTTAGAAAACACTCTTATGCCTGCATAAAGGGGAAGGAGAGGTGGGGTGATGCATAAAACCAGAGTTTGATATAAGCACAGGGACAGTTTCAAAAACCAACTTTGGAATTGACAAGACCGACACCTTCCTCAGTGAAAGAGACTCAAAACCCCATATTTCCCACAGAGGAATATATCTGACTAGTAAGAATCTTAAAACCTATGTATTGATATGTCTCCATAAGGGAATCAAGTGTGTCTAGAGTGGCATAAACATGGCAGCGAGAATCAGCTCAAACCCACTATAAAAAGGAATTTCAAAAGCAAAACCAAAAAACAGGGAAATTCTTTACAATTCCTTCAGGGTGTCTGAGGAAACCTGGAAAGACCCTATCTACAATGACAGCCGGATGTGGCATAAGGCTGGACACTTGGGACTGAGAGGATTGGTGAGATTGGGTGAGCAAATGCAGACCCTTTCAAGCAATAATGCATGGCCCCCATTCCATGGGTCCCAACTCTCCAGGTTCAAGGGAATATTACTACAGCTATAACATGTACAGGAAACCTAGAGAATGGACACACTGTGAATACGAAAGGTTTCTAAAACTCAACGAATAGTCCCTCTCCTGGTGCTCCAGTTTGACTTTCCAACTGCCTTACTATCAATCTCCCAACTTGGAGAGACAGGCCCTTTAACCTCCTGGTTTGCACAGGTTCCCAATTTGGCAGAGGATGGAAGGGACGAGGGAGAACCCATGAGAGAGTAGCTGTTAGGCATTTGGACGGGCACATGTCACTCTAATTTCCCGGCAGGAAGAAGAATTAACCAAAGTCTCAGCCACCCACCGGGAACCAGTATAGGACATGATCCAAAATTTTGGACTTGCGTTCAGCTCACAAAAAACGAGTTGAGAAATGGAGCTCAGGGGCACAGCAATTCACAAACTGGCAGAGTGATAAAGGACAACTATCGTCCAAAAATCTGTTGAGGGAAGTCAACGAGGCGGACTTGAAAGCGAGGCAAAATAGCAGGAAACAGATTTCAAGAGGTACCTTGGAATCGCCTGTAAAGCACAGGAAGAGGGGCACAACTTGGACAATGGTGCACTTTGCCAAAAAGGGCGTATGTGTTTTCTCCTGAATATATTCAGGAGAAAACGCATACGCCCTTTTTGGCCAAGCAAGCAAGCGGGCAATGCAAATCTGCACTACAAAGAAGTATCACTTCCCACCGGTCAAAAGGGACATCCACAAAATGTGTAAAAACCAGAAAGGCAAGACAGGCCCTGGAGAACTGGGAGCCTTGTTATGCTGATGGGCGGGATGTAAATTGCCAACTGCCTCACTGGAGGAGTGCATTGTGTTCCCTAAAACAAGTAAACAACAGAGCTACAGAGCCAAGGCCACTTCCAGTCTAGGGAATATACCTTGGGAAAACTGAAAATCAATAAGAAAGAGCCACCTCCAAATTTAGGGCTGCACTGACTACAAGAACCTCAACTTGGGTACACCTTAAATATCCCAGGAAATATAAAAATGCTTCAAAACATTGTGGTACTTACGTACGATGGAATATCCCTCAGCCATGAAATCAATGTCATAAGACCAGTAGCAGCAAAGTGAGTGGATTCAGGTACGATGATTCTAAGTGAAATAAGTCACACAGAAAAAGAAACTTATCATAAGATATCACTTAGGAAGATCCTGTAAACATGGCTACACGTGAACTGAGTTAGGAAAGAAAACAGAGTCTCACATTTAGAAAACACTCTTATGCCTGCATAAAGGGGAAGGAGAGGTGGGGTGATGCATAAAACCAGAGTTTGATATAAGCACAGGGACCGTTTCAAAAACCAACTTTGGAATTGACAAGACCGACACCTTCCTCAGTGAAAGAGACTCAAAACCCCATATTTCCCACAGAGGAATATATCTGACTAGTAAGAATCTTAAAACCTATGTATTGATATGTCTCCATAAGGGAATCAAGTGTGTCTAGAGTGGCATAAACATGGCAGCGAGAATCAGCTCAAACCCACTATAAAAAGGAATTTCAAAAGCAAAACCAAAAAACAGGGAAATTCTTTACAATTCCTTCAGGGTGTCTGAGGAAACCTGGAAAGACCCTATCTACAATGACAGCTGGATGTGGCATAAGGCTGGACACTTGGGACTGAGAGGATTGGTGAGATTGGGTGAGCGAATGCAGACCCTTTCAAGCAATAATGCATGGCCCCCATTCCATGGGTCCCAACTCTCCAGGTTCAAGGGAATATTACTACAGCTATAACATGTACAGGAACCCTAGAGAATGGACACACTGTGAATACGAAAGGTTTCTAAAACTCAACGAATAGTCCCTCTCCTGGTGCTCCAGTTTGACTTTCCAACTGCCTTACTATCAATCTCCCAACTTGGAGAGACAGGCCCTTTAACCTCCTGGTTTGCACAGGTTCCCAATTTGGCAGAGGATGGAAGGGACGAGGGAGAACCCATGAGAGAGTAGCTGTTAGGCATTTGGACGGGCACATGTCACTCTAATTTCCCGGCAGGAAGAAGAATTAACCAATGTCTCAGCCACCCACCGGGAACCAGTATAGGACATGATCCAAAATTTTGGACTTGCGTTCAGCTCACAAAAAACGAGTTGAGAAATGGAGCTCAGGGGCACAGCAATTCACAAACTGGCAGAGTGATAAAGGACAACTATCGTCCAAAAATCTCTTGAGGGAAGTAAACGAGGCGGACTTGAAAGCGAGGCAAAATAGCAGGAAACAGATTTCAAGAGGTACCTTGGAATCGCCTGTAAAGCACAGGAAGAGGGGCACAACTTGGACAATGGTGCACTTGGCCAAAAAGGGCGTATGCGTTTTCTCCTGAATATATTCAGGAGAAAACGCATACGCCCTTTTTGGCCAAGCAAGCAAGCGGGCAATGCAAATCTGCACTACAAAGAAGTATCACTTCCCACCGGTCAAAAGGGACATCCACAAAATGTGTAAAAACCAGAAAGGCAAGACAGGCCCTGGAGAACTGGGAGCCTTGTTATGCTGATGGGCGGGATGTAAATTGCCAACTGCCTCACTGGAGGAGTGCATTGTGTTCCCTAAAACAAGTAAACAACAGAGCTACAGAGCCAAGGCCACTTCCAGTCTAGGGAATATACCTTGGGAAAACTGAAAATCAATAAGAAAGAGCCACCTCCAAATTTAGGGCTGCACTGACTACAAGAACCTCAACTTGGGTACACCTTAAATATCCCAGGAAATATAAAAATGGTTCAAAACATTGTGGTACTTACGTACGATGGAATATCCCTCAGCCATGAAATCAATGTCATAAGACCAGTAGCAGCAAAGTGAGTGGATTCAGGTACGATGATTCTACGTGAAATAAGTCACACAGAAAAAGAAACTTATCATAAGATATCACTTAGGAAGATCCTGTAAACATGGCTACACGTGAACTGAGTTAGGAAAGAGAACAGAGTCTCACATTTAGAAAACACTCTTATGCCTGCATAAAGGGGAAGGAGAGGTGGGGTGATGCATAAAACCAGAGTTTGATATAAGCACAGGGACAGTTTCAAAAACCAACTTTGGAATTGACAAGACCGACACCTTCCTCAGTGAAAGAGACTCAAAACCCCATATTTCCCACAGAGGAATATATCTGACTAGTAAGAATCTTAAAACCTATGTATTGATATGTCTCCATAAGGGAATCAAGTGTGTTAGAGTGGCATAAACATGGCAGCGAGAATCAGCTCAAACCCACTATAAAAAGGAATTTCAAAAGCAAAACCAAAAAACAGGGAAATTCTTTACAATTCCTTCAGGGTGTCTGAGGAAACCTGGAAAGACCCTATCTACAATGACAGCCGGATGTGGCATAAGGCTGGACACTTGGGACTGAGAGGATTGGTGAGATTGGGTGAGCAAATGCAGACCCTTTCAAGCAATAATGCATGGCCCCCATTCCATGGGTCCCAACTCTCCAGGTTCAAGGGAATATTACTACAGCTATAACATGTACAGGAAACCTAGAGAATGGACACACTGTGAATACGAAAGGTTTCTAAAACTCAACGAATAGTCCCTCTCCTGGTGCTCCAGTTTGACTTTCCAACTGCCTTACTATCAATCTCCCAACTTGGAGAGACAGGCCCTTTAACCTCCTGGTTTGCACAGGTTCCCAATTTGGCAGAGGATGGAAGGGACGAGGGAGAACCCATGAGAGAGTAGCTGTTAGGCATTTGGACGGGCACATGTCACTCTAATTTCCCGGCAGGAAGAAGAATTAACCAAAGTCTCAGCCACCCACCGGGAACCAGTATAGGACATGATCCAAAATTTTGGACTTGCGTTCAGCTCACAAAAATCGAGTTGAGAAATGGAGCTCAGGGGCACAGCAATTCACAAACTGGCAGAGTGATAAAGGACAACTATCGTCCAAAAATCTGTTGAGGGAAGTCAACGAGGCGGACTTGAAAGCGAGGCAAAATAGCAGGAAACAGATTTCAAGAGGTACCTTGGAATCGCCTGTAAAGCACAGGAAGAGGGGCACAACTTGGACAATGGTGCACTTTGCCAAAAAGGGCGTATGTGTTTTCTCCTGAATATATTCAGGAGAAAACGCATACGCCCTTTTTGGCCAAGCAAGCAAGCGGGCAATGCAAATCTGCACTACAAAGAAGTATCACTTCCCACCGGTCAAAAGGGACATCCACAAAATGTGTAAAAACCAGAAAGGCAAGACAGGCCCTGGAGAACTGGGAGCCTTGTTATGCTGATGGGCGGGATGTAAATTGCCAACTGCCTCACTGGAGGAGTGCATTGTGTTCCCTAAAACAAGTAAACAACAGAGCTACAGAGCCAAGGCCACTTCCAGTCTAGGGAATATACCTTGGGAAAACTGAAAATCAATAAGAAAGAGCCACCTCCAAATTTAGGGCTGCACTGACTACAAGAACCTCAACTTGGGTACACCTTAAATATCCCAGGAAATATAAAAATGCTTCAAAACATTGTGGTACTTACGTACGATGGAATATCCCTCAGCCATGAAATCAATGTCATAAGACCAGTAGCAGCAAAGTGAGTGGATTCAGGTACGATGATTCTAAGTGAAATAAGTCACACAGAAAAAGAAACTTATCATAAGATATCACTTAGGAAGATCCTGTAAACATGGCTACACGTGAACTGAGTTAGGAAAGAAAACAGAGTCTCACATTTAGAAAACACTCTTATGCCTGCATAAAGGGGAAGGAGAGGTGGGGTGATGCATAAAACCAGAGTTTGATATAAGCACAGGGACCGTTTCAAAAACCAACTTTGGAATTGACAAGACCGACACCTTCCTCAGTGAAAGAGACTCAAAACCCCATATTTCCCACAGAGGAATATATCTGACTAGTAAGAATCTTAAAACCTATGTATTGATATGTCTCCATAAGGGAATCAAGTGTGTCTAGAGTGGCATAAACATGGCAGCGAGAATCAGCTCAAACCAATATAAAAAGGAATTTCAAAAGCAAAACCAAAAAACAGGGAAATTCTTTACAATTCCTTCAGGGTGTCTGAGGAAACCTGGAAAGACCCTATCTACAATGACAGCTGGATGTGGCATAAGGCTAGACACTTGGGACTGAGAGAATTGGTGAGATTGGGTGAGCAAATGCAGACCCTTTCAAGCAATAATGCATGGCCCCCATTCCATGGGTCCCAACTCTCCAGGTTCAAGGGAAT
Organism: Mesoplodon densirostris; assembly: GCF_025265405.1. Lineage (NCBI taxonomy): Eukaryota > Metazoa > Chordata > Mammalia > Artiodactyla > Ziphiidae > Mesoplodon > Mesoplodon densirostris. The sequence continues at coordinate 928,131 of NW_026778200.1, read as the reverse complement.
ATTACTACAGCTATAACATGTACAGGAAACCTAGAGAATGGACACACTGTGAATACGAAAGGTTTCTAAAACTCAACGAATAGTCCCTCTCCTGGTGCTCCAGTTTGACTTTCCAACTGCCTTACTATCAATCTCCCAACTTGGAGAGACAGGCCCTTTAACCTCCTGGTTTGCACAGGTTCCCAATTTGGCAGAGGATGGAAGGGACGAGGGAGAACCCATGAGAGAGTAGCTGTTAGGCATTTGGAAGGGCACATGTCACTCTAATTTCCCGGCAGGAAGAAGAATTAACCAAAGTCTCAGCCACCCACCGGGAACCAGTATAAGACATGATCCAAAATTTTGGACTTGCGTTCAGCTCACAAAAAACGACTTGAGAAATGGAGCTCAGGGGCACGGCAATTCACAAACTGGCAGAGTGATAAAGGACAGCTATCGTCCAAAAATCTGTTGAGGGAAGTCAACGAGGCGGACTTGAAAGTGAGGCAAAATAGCAGGAAACAGATTTCAAGAGGTACCTTGGAATCGCCTGTAAAGCACAGGAAGAGGGGCACAACTTGGACAATGGTGCACTTGGCCAAAAAGGGCGTATGCGTTTTCTCCTGAATATATTCAGGAGAAAACGCATACGCCCTTTTTGGCCAAGCAAGCAAGCGGGCAATGCAAATCTGCACTACAAAGAAGTATCACTTCCCACCGGTCAAAAGGGACATCCACAAAATGTGTAAAAACCAGAAAGGCAAGACAGGCCCTGGAGAACTGGGAGCCTTGTTATGCTGATGGGCGGGATGTAAATTGCCAACTGCCTCACTGGAGGAGTGCATTGTGTTCCCTAAAACAAGTAAACAACAGAGCTACAGAGCCAAGGCCACTTCCAGTCTAGGGAATATACCTTGGGAAAACTGAAAATCAATAAGAAAGAGCCACCTCCAAATTTAGGGCTGCACTGGCTACAAGAACCTCAACTTGGGTACACCTTAAATATCCCAGGAAATATAAAAATGGTTCAAAACATTGTGGTACTTACGTACGATGGAATATCCCTCAGCGATGAAATCAATGTCATAAAACCAGTAGCAGCAAAGTGAGTGGATTCAGGTACGATGATTCTAAGTGAAATAAGTCACACAGAAAAAGGAACTTATCATAAGCTATCACTTATGAAGATCCTGTAATCATGGCTACACGTGAACTGAGTTAGGAAATAGAACAGAGTCTCACATTTAGAATACACTCTTATCCCTGCATAAAGGGGATGGAGAGGTGGGGTGTTGCATAAAACCAGAGTTTGATATAAGCACAGGGACCGTTCCAAAAACCAACTTTTGAATAGACAAGACCTACACCTTCCTCAGTGAAAGAGACTCAAAACCCCATATTTCCCACAGAGGAATATATCTGACTAGTAAGAATCTTAAAACCTATGTATTGATATGACTCCATAAGGGAATCAAGTGTGTCTAGAGTGGCATAAACATGGCAGCGAGAATCAGCTCAAACCCACTATAAAAAGGAATTTCAAAAGCAAAACCAAAAAACAGGGAAATTCTTTACAATTCCTTCAGGGTGTCTGAGGAAACCTGGAAAGACCCTATCTACAATGACAGCTGGATGTGGCATAAGGCTGGACACTTGGGACTGAGAGGATTGGTGAGATTGGGTGAGCAAATGCAGACCCTTTCAAGCAATAATGCATGGCCCCCATTCCATGGGTCCCAACTCTCCATGTTCAAGGGAATATTACTACAGCTATAACATGTACAGGAAACCTAGAGAATGGACACACTGTGAATACGAAAGGTTTCTAAAACTCAACGAATAGTCCCTCTCCTGGTGCTCCAGTTTGACTTTCCAACTGCCTTACTATCAATCTCCCAACTTGGAGAGTCAGGCCCTTTAACCTCCTGGTTTGCACAGGTTCCCAATTTGGCAGAGGATGGAAGGGACGAGGGAGAACCCATGAGAGAGTAGCTGTTAGGCATTTGGACGGGCACATGTCACTCTAATTTCCCGGCAGGAAGAAGAATTAACCAAAGTCTCAGCCACCCACCGGGAACCAGTATAGGACATGATCCAAAATTTTGGACTTGCGTTCAGCTCCCAAAAAACGAGTTGAGAAATGGAGCTCAGGGGCACAGCAATTCACATACTGGCAGAGTGATAAAGGACAACTATCATCCAAAAATCTGTTGAGGGAAGTCAACGAGGCGGACTTGAAAGCGAGGCAAAATAGCAGGAAACAGATTTCAAGAGGTACGTTGGAATAGCCTGTAAAGCACAGGAAGAGGGGCACAACTTGGACAATGGTGCACTTGGCCAAAAAGGGCGTATGCGTTTTCTCCTGAATATATTCAGGAGAAAACGCATACGCCCTTTTTGGCCAAGCAAGCAAGCGGGCAATGCAAATCTGCACTACAAAGAAGTATCACTTCCCACCGGTCAAAAGGGACATCCACAAAATGTGTAAAAACCAGAAAGGCAAGACAGGCCCTGGAGAACCGGGAACCTTGTCATGCTGATGGGCGGGATGTAAATTGCCAACTGCCTCACTGGAGGAGTGCATTGTGTTCCCTAAAACAAGTAAACAACAGAGCTACAGAGCCAAGGCCACTTCCAGTCTAGGGAATATACCTTGGGAAAACTGAAAATCAATAAGAAAGAGCCACCTCCAAATTTAGGGCTGCACTGACTACAAGAACCTCAACTTGGGTACACCTTAAATATCCCAGGAAATATAAAAATGGTTCAAAACATTGTGGTACTTACGTACGATGGAATATCCCTCAGCCATGAAATCAATGTCATAAGACCAGTAGCAGCAAAGTGAGTGGATTCAGGTACGATGATTCTAAGTGAAATAAGTCACACAGAAAAAGAAACTTATCATAAGATATCACTTAGGAAGATCCTGTAAACATGGTTACACGTGAAATGAGTTAGGAAAGAGAACAGAGTCTCACATTTAGAAAACACTCTTATGCCTGCATAAAGGGGAAGGAGAGGTGGGGTGATGCATAAAACCAGAGTTTGATATAAGCACAGGGACCGTTTCAAAAACCAACTTTGGAATTGACAAGACCGACACCTTCCTCAGTGAAAGAGACTCAAAACCCCATATTTCCCACAGAGGAATATATCTGACTAGTAAGAATCTTAAAACCTATGTATTGATATGTCTCCATAAGGGAATCAAGTGTGTCTAGAGTGGCATAAACATGGCAGCGAGAATCAGCTCAAACCCACTATAAAAAGGAATTTCAAAAGCAAAACCAAAAAACAGGGAAATTCTTTACAATTCCTTCAGGGTGTCTGAGGAAACCTGGAAAGACCCTATCTACAATGACAGCCGGATGTGGCATAAGGCTGGACACTTGGGACTGAGAGGATTGGTGAGATTGGGTGAGCAAATGCAGACCCTTTCAAGCAATAATGCATGGCCCCCATTCCATGGGTCCCAACTCTCCAGGTTCAAGGGAATATTACTACAGCTATAACATGTACAGGAAACCTAGAGAATGGACACACTGTGAATACAAAAGGTTTCTAAAACTCAACGAATAGTCCCTCTCCTGGTGCTCCAGTTTGACTTTCCAACTGCCTTACTATCAATCTCCCAACTTGGAGAGACAGGCCCTTTAACCTCCTGGTTTGCACAGGTTCCCAATTTGGCAGAGGATGGAAGGGACGAGGGAGAACCCATGAGAGAGTAGCTGTTAGGCATTTGGACGGGCACATGTCACTCTAATTTCCCGGCAGGAAGAAGAATTAACCAAAGTCTCAGCCACCCACCGGGAACCAGTATAGGACATGATCCAAAATTTTGGACTTGCGTTCAGCTCACAAAAAACGAGTTGAGAAATGGAGCTCAGGGGCACAGCAATTCACAAACTGGCAGAGTGATAAAGGACAACTATCGTCCAAAAATCTGTTGAGGGAAGTCAACGAGGCGGACTTGAAAGCGAGGCAAAATAGCAGGAAACAGATTTCAAGAGGTACCTTGGAATCGCCTGTAAAGCACAGGAAGAGGGGCACAACTTGGACAATGGTGCACTTGGCCAAAAAGGGCGTATGCGTTTTCTCCTGAATATATTCAGGAGAAAACGCATACGCCCTTTTTGGCCAAGCAAGCAAGCGGGCAATGCAAATCTGCACTACAAAGAAGTATCACTTCCCACCGGTCAAAAGGGACATCCACAAAATGTGTAAAAACCAGAAAGGCAAGACAGGCCCTGGAGAACCGGGAGCATTGTCAAGCTGATGGGCGGGATGTAAATTGCCAACTGCCTCACTGGAGGAGTGCATTGTGTTCCCTAAAACAAGTAAACAATAGAGCTACAGAGCCAAGGCCACTTCCAGTCTAGGGAATATACCTTGGGAAAACTGAAAATCAATAAGAAAGAGCCACCTCCAAATTTAGGGCTGCACTGACTACAAGAACCTCAACTTGGGTACACCTTAAATATCCCAGGAAATATAAAAATGGTTCAAAACATTGTGGTACTTACGTACGATGGAATATCCCTCAGCCATGAAATCAATGTCATAAGACCAGTAGCAGCAAAGTGAGTGGATTCAGATACGATGATTCTAAGTGAAATAAGTCACACAGAAAAAGAAACTTATCATAAGATATCACTTAGGAAGAACCTGTTACCATGGCTACACGTGAACTGAGTTAGGAAAGAGAACAGAGTCTCACATTTAGAAAACACTCTTATGCCTGCATAAAGGGGAAGGAGAGGTGGGGTGATGCATAAAACCAGAGTTTGATATAAGCACAGGGACCGTTTCAAAAACCAACTTTGGAATTGACAAGACCGACACCTTCCTCAGTGAAAGAGACTCAAAACCCCATATTTCCCACAGAGGAATATATCTGACTAGTAAGAATCTTAAAACCTATGTATTGATATGTCTCCATAAGGGAATCAAGTGTGTCTAGAGTGGCATAAACATGGCAGCGAGAATCAGCTCAAACCCACTATAAAAAGGAATTTCAAAAGCAAAACCAAAAAACAGGGAAATTCTTTACAATTCCTTCAGGGTGTCTGAGGAAACCTGGAAAGACCCTATCTACAATGACAGCCGGATGTGGCATAAGGCTGGACACTTGGGACTGAGAGGATTGGTGAGATTGGGTGAGCAAATGCAGACCCTTTCAAGCAATAATGCATGGCCCCCATTCCATGGGTCCCAACTCTCCAGGTTCAAGGGAATATTACTACAGCTATAACATGTACAGGAAACCTAGAGAATGGACACACTGTGAATACAAAAGGTTTCTAAAACTCAACGAATAGTCCCTCTCCTGGTGCTCCAGTTTGACTTTCCAACTGCCTTACTATCAATCTCCCAACTTGGAGAGACAGGCCCTTTAACCTCCTGGTTTGCACAGGTTCCCAATTTGGCAGAGGATGGAAGGGACGAGGGAGAACCCATGAGAGAGTAGCTGTTAGGCATTTGGACGGGCACATGTCACTCTAATTTCCCGGCAGGAAGAAGAATTAACCAAAGTCTCAGCCACCCACCGGGAACCAGTATAGGACATGATCCAAAATTTTGGACTTGCGTTCAGCTCACAAAAAACGAGTTGAGAAATGGAGCTCAGGGGCACAGCAATTCACAAACTGGCAGAGTGATAAAGGACAACTATCGTCCAAAAATCTGTTGAGGGAAGTCAACGAGGCGGACTTGAAAGCGAGGCAAAATAGCAGGAAACAGATTTCAAGAGGTACCTTGGAATCGCCTGTAAAGCACAGGAAGAGGGGCACAACTTGGACAATGGTGCACTTGGCCAAAAAGGGCGTATGCGTTTTCTCCTGAATATATTCAGGAGAAAACGCATACGCCCTTTTTGGCCAAGCAAGCAAGCGGGCAATGCAAATCTGCACTACAAAGAAGTATCACTTCCCACCGGTCAAAAGGGACATCCACAAAATGTGTAAAAACCAGAAAGGCAAGACAGGCCCTGGAGAACCAGGAGCATTGTCAAGCTGATGGGCGGGATGTAAATTGCCAACTGCCTCACTGGAGGAGTGCATTGTGTTCCCTAAAACAAGTAAACAATAGAGTTACAGAGCCAAGGCCACTTCCAGTCTAGGGAATATACCTTGGGAAAACTGAAAATCAATAAGAAAGAGCCACCTCCAAATTTAGGGCTGCACTGACTACAAGAACCTCAACTTGGGTACACCTTAAATATCCCAGGAAATATAAAAATGGTTCAAAACATTGTGGTACTTACGTACGATGGAATATCCCTCAGCCATGAAATCAATGTCATAAGACCAGTAGCAGCAAAGTGAGTGGATTCAGATACGATGATTCTAAGTGAAATAAGTCACACAGAAAAAGAAACTTATCATAAGATATCACTTAGGAAGATCCTGTTAACATGGCTACACGTGAACTGAGTTAGGAAAGAGAACAGAGTCTCACATTTAGAAAACACTCTTATGCCTGCATAAAGGGGAAGGAGAGGTGGGGTGATGCATAAAACCAGAGTTTGATATAAGCACAGGGACCGTTTCAAAAACCAACTTTGGAATTGACAAGACCGACACCTTCCTCAGTGAAAGAGACTCAAAACCCCATATTTCCCACAGAGGAATATATCTGACTAGTAAGAATCTTAAAACCTATGTATTGATATGTCTCCATAAGGGAATCAAGTGTGTCTAGAGTGGCATAAACATGGCAGCGAGAATCAGCTCAAACCCACTATAAAAAGGAATTTCAAAAGCAAAACCAAAAAACAGGGAAATTCTTTACAATTCCTTCAGGGTGTCTGAGGAAACCTGGAAAGACCCTATCTACAATGACAGCCGGATGTGGCATAAGGCTGGACACTTGGGACTGAGAGGATTGGTGAGATTGGGTGAGCAAATGCAGACCCTTTCAAGCAATAATGCATGGCCCCCATTCCATGGGTCCCAACTCTCCAGGTTCAAGGGAATATTACTACAGCTATAACATGTACAGGAAACCTAGAGAATGGACACACTGTGAATACGAAAGGTTTCTAAAACTCAACGAATAGTCCCTCTCCTGGTGCTCCAGTTTGACTTTCCAACTGCCTTACTATCAATCTCCCAACTTGGAGAGACAGGCCCTTTAACCTCCTGGTTTGCACAGGTTCCCAATTTGGCAGAGGATGGAAGGGACGAGGGAGAACCCATGAGAGAGTAGCTGTTAGGCATTTGGACGGGCACATGTCACTCTAATTTCCCGGCAGGAAGAAGAATTAACCAAAGTCTCAGCCACCCACCGGGAACCAGTATAGGACATGATCCAAAATTTTGGACTTGCGTTCAGCTCACAAAAAACGAGTTGAGAAATGGAGCTCAGGGTCACAGCAATTCACAAACTGGCAGAGTGATAAAGGACAACTATCGTCCAAAAATCTGTTGAGGGAAGTCAACGAGGCGGACTTGAAAGCGAGGCAAAATAGCAGGAAACAGATTTCAAGAGGTACCTTGGAATCGCCTGTAAAGCACAGGAAGAGGGGCACAACTTGGACAATGGTGCACTTGGCCAAAAAGGGCGTATGCGTTTTCTCCTGAATATATTCAGGAGAAAACGCATACGCCCTTTTTGGCCAAGCAAGCAAGCGGGCAATGCAAATCTGCACTACAAAGAAGTATCACTTCCCACCGGTCAAAAGGGACATCCACAAAATGTGTAAAAACCAGAAAGGCAAGACAGGCCCTGGAGAACTGGGAGCCTTGTTATGCTGATGGGCGGGATGTAAATTGCCGACTGCCTCACTGGAGGAGTGCATTGTGTTCCCTAAAACAAGTAAACAACAGAGCTACAGAGCCAAGGCCACTTCCAGTCTAGGGAATATACCTTGGGAAAACTGAAAATCAATAAGAAAGAGCCACCTCCAAATTTAGGGCTGCACTGACTACAAGAACCTCAACTTGGGTACACCTTAAATATCCCAGGAAATATAAAAATGGTTCAAAACATTGTGGTACTTACGTACGATGGAATATCCCTCAGCCATGAAATCAATGTCATAAGACCAGTAGCAGCAAAGTGAGTGGATTCAGGTACGATGATTCTACGTGAAATAAGTCACACAGAAAAAGAAACTTATCATAAGATATCACTTATGAAGATCCTGTAAACATGGCTACACGTGAACTGAGTTAGGAAAGAGAACAGAGTCTCACATTTAGAAAACACTCTTATGCCTGCATAAAGGGGAAGGAGAGGTGGGGTGATGCATAAAACCAGAGTTTGATATAAGCACAGGGACCGTTTCAAAAACCAACTTTGGAATTGACAAGACCGACACCTTCCTCAGTGAAAGAGACTCAAAACCCCATATTTCCCACAGAGGAATATATCTGACTAGTAAGAATCTTAAAACCTATGTATTGATATGTCTCCATAAGGGAATCAAGTGTGTCTAGAGTGGCATAAACATGGCAGCGAGAATCAGCTCAAACCAATATAAAAAGGAATTTCAAAAGCAAAACCAAAAAACAGGGAAATTCTTTACAATTCCTTCAGGGTGTCTGAGGAAACCTGGAAAGACCCTATCTACAATGACAGCTGGATGTGGCATAAGGCTAGACACTTGGGACTGAGAGAATTGGTGAGATTGGGTGAGCAAATGCAGACCCTTTCAAGCAATAATGCATGGCCCCCATTCCATGGGTCCCAACTCTCCAGGTTCAAGGGAATATTACTACAGCTATAACATGTACAGGAAACCTAGAGAATGGACACACTGTGAATACGAAAGGTTTCTAAAACTCAACGAATAGTCCCTCTCCTGGTGCTCCAGTTTGACTTTCCAACTGCCTTACTATCAATCTCCCAACTTGGAGAGACAGGCCCTTTAACCTCCTGGTTTGCACAGGTTCCCAATTTGGCAGAGGATGGAAGGGACGAGGGAGAACCCATGAGAGAGTAGCTGTTAGGCATTTGGACGGGCACATGTCACTCTAATTTCCCGGCAGGAAGAAGAATTAACCAAAGTCTCAGCCACCCACCGGGAACCAGTATAGGACATGATCCAAAATTTTGGACTTGCGTTCAGCTCACAAAAAACGAGTTGAGAAATGGAGCTCAGGGTCACAGCAATTCACAAACTGGCAGAGTGATAAAGGACAACTATCGTCCAAAAATCTGTTGAGGGAAGTCAACGAGGCGGACTTGAAAGTGAGGCAAAATAGCAGGAAACAGATTTCAAGAGGTATGTTGGAATCGCCTGTAAAGCACAGGAAGAGGGGCACAACTTGGACAATGGTGCACTTGGCCAAAAAGGGCGTATGCGTTTTCTCCTGAATATATTCAGGAGAAAACGCATACGCCCTTTTTGGCCAAGCAAGCAAGCGGGCAATGCAAATCTGCACTACAAAGAAGTATCACTTCCCACCGGTCAAAAGGGACATCCACAAAATGTGTAAAAACCAGAAAGGCAAGACAGGCCCTGGAGAACTGGGAGCCTTGTTATGCTGATGGGCGGGATATAAATTGCCAACTGCCTCACTGGAGGAGTGCATTGTGTTCCCTAACACAAGTAAACAACAGAGCTACAGAGCCAAGACCACATCCAGTCTAGCGAATATACCTTGGGAAAACTGAAAATCAATAAGAAAGAGCCACCTCCAAATTTAGGGCTGCACTGGCTACAAGAACCTCAACTTGGGTACACCTTAAATATCCCAGGAAATATAAAAATGGTTCAAAACATTGTGGTACTTACGTACGATGGAATATCCCTCAGCGATGAAATCAATGTCATAAGACCAGTAGCAGCAAAGTGAGTGGATTCAGGTACGATGATTCTAAGTGAAATAAGTCACACAGAAAAAGGAACTTATCATAAGCTATCACTTATGAAGATCCTGTAATCATGGCTACACGTGAACTGAGTTAGGAAATAGAACAGAGTCTCACATTTAGAATACACTCTTATGCCTGCATAAAGGGGATGGAGAGGTGGGGTGATGCATAAAACCAGAGTTTGATATAAGCACAGGGACCGTTTCAAAAACCAACTTTGGAATTGACAAGACCTACACCTTCCTCAGTGAAAGAGACTCAAAACCCCATATTTCCCGCAGAGGAATATATCTGACTAGTAAGAATCTTAAAACCTATGTATTGATATGACTCCATAAGGGAATCAAGTGTGTCTAGAGTGGCATAAACATGGCAGCGAGAATCAGCTCAAACCCACTATAAAAAGGAATTTCAAAAGCAAAACCAAAAAACAGGGAAATTCTTTACAATTCCTTCAGGGTGTCTGAGGAAACCTGGAAAGACCCTATCTACAATGACAGCTGGATGTGGCATAAGGCTGGACACTTGGGACTGAGAGGATTGGTGAGATTGGGTGAGCAAATGCAGACCCTTTCAAGCAATAATGCATGGCCCCCATTCCATGGGTCCCAACTCTCCAGGTTCAAGGGAATATTACTACAGCTATAACATGTACAGGAAACCTAGAGAATGGACACACTGTGAATACGAAAGGTTTCTAAAACTCAACGAATTGTCCCTCTCCTGGTGCTCCAGTTTGACTTTCCAACTGCCTTACTATCAATCTCCCAACTTGGAGAGACAGGCCCTTTAACCTCCTGGTTTGCACAGGTTCCCAATTTGGCAGAGGATGGAAGGGACGAGGGAGAACCCATGAGAGAGTAGCTGTTAGGCATTTGGAAGGGCACATGTCACTCTAATTTCCCGGCAGGAAGAAGAATTAACCAAAGTCTCAGCCACCCACCGGGAACCAGTATAGGACATGATCCAAAATTTTGGACTTGCGTTCAGCTCACAAAAAACGAGTTGAGAAATGGAGCTCAGGGTCACAGCAATTCACAAACTGGCAGAGTGATAAAGGACAACTATCGTCCAAAAATCTGTTGAGGGAAGTCAACGAGGCGGACTTGAAAGTGAGGCAAAATAGCTGGAAACAGATTTCAAGAGGTACCTTGGAATCTCCTGTAAAGCACAGGAAGAGCGGCACAACTTGGACAATGGTGCACTTGGCCAAAAAGGGCGTATGCGTTTTCTCCTGAATATATTCAGGAGAAAACGCATACGCCCTTTTTGGCCAAGCAAGCAAGCGGGCAATGCAAATCTGCACTACAAAGAAGTATCACTTCCCACCGGTCAAAAGGGACATCCACAAAATGTGTAAAAACCAGAAAGGCAAGACAGGCCCTGGAGAACTGGGAGCCTTGTTATGCTGATGGGCGGGATGTAAATTGCCAACTGCCTCACTGGAGGAGTGCATTGTGTTCCCTAAAACAAGTAAACAACAGAGCTACAGAGCCAAGGCCACATCCAGTCTAGGGAATATACCTTGGGAAAACTGAAAATCAATAAGAAAGAGCCACCTCCAAATTTAGGGCTGCACTGGCTACAAGAACCTCAACTTGGGTACACCTTAAATATCCCAGGAAATATAAAAATGGTTCAAAACATTGTGGTACTTACGTACGATGGAATATCCCTCAGCGATGAAATCAATGTCATAAGAGCAGTAGCAGCAAAGTGAGTGGATTCAGGTACGATGATTCTAAGTGAAATAAGTCACACAGAAAAAGGAACTTATCATAAGCTATCACTTATGAAGATCCTGTAATCATGGCTACACGTGAACTGAGTTAGGAAATAGAACAGAGTCTCACATTTAGAATAAACTCTTATGCCTGCATAAAGGGGATGGAGAGGTGGGGTGATGCATAAAACCAGAGTTTGATATAAGCACAGGGACCGTTTCAAAAACCAACTTTGGAATTGACAAGACCTACACCTTCCTCTGTGAAAGAGACTCAAAACCCCATATTTCCCGCAGAGGAATATATCTGACTAGTAAGAATCTTAAAACCTATGTATTGATATGACTCCATAAGCGAATCAAGTGTGTCTACAGTGGCATAAACATGGCAGCGAGAATCAGCTCAAACCCACTATAAAAAGGAATTTCAAAAGCAAAACCAAAAAACAGGGAAATTCTTTACAATTCCTTCAGGGTGTCTGAGGAAACCTGGAAAGACCCTATCTACAATGACAGCTGGATGTGGCATAAGGCTGGACACTTGGGACTGAGAGGATTGGTGAGATTGGGTGAGCAAATGCAGACCCTTTCAAGCAATAATGCATGGCCCCCATTCCATGGGTCCCAACTCTCCAGGTTCAATGGAATATTACTACAGCTATAACATGTACAGGAAACCTAGAGAATGGACACACTGTGAATACGAAAGGTTTCTAAAACTCAACGAATAGTCCCTCTCCTGGTGCTCCAGTTTGACTTTCCAACTGCCTTACTATCAATCTCCCAACTTGGAGAGACAGGCCCTTTAACCTCCTGGTTTGCACAGGTTCCCAATTTGGCAGAGGATGGAAGGGACGAGGGAGAACCCATGAGAGAGTAGCTGTTAGGCATTTGGACTGGCACATGTCACTCTAATTTCCCGGCAGGAAGAAGAATTAACCAAAGTCTCAGCCACCCACCGGGAACCAGTATAGGACATGATCCAAAATTTTGGACTTGTGTTCAGCTCACAAAAAACGAGTTGAGAAATGGAGCTCAGGGGCACAGCAATTCACAAACTGGCAGAGTGATAAAGGACAACTATCGTCCAAAAATCTGTTGAGGGAAGTCAACGAGGCGGACTTGAAAGCGAGGCAAAATAGCAGGAAACAGATTTCAAGAGGTACCTTGGAATCGCCTGTAAAGCACAGGAAGAGGGGCACAACTTGGACAATGGTGCACTTGGCTAAAAAGGGCGTATGCGTTTTCTCCTGAATATATTCAGGAGAAAACGCATACGGCCTTTTTGGCCAAGCAAGCAAGCGGGCAATGCAAATCTGCACTACAAAGAAGTATCACTTCCCACCGGTCAAAAGGGACATCCACAAAATGTGTAAAAACCAGAAAGGCAAGACAGGCCCTGGAGAACTGGGAGCCTTGTTATGCTGATGGGCGGGATGTAAATTGCCAACTGCCTCACTGGAGGAGTGCATTGTGTTCCCTAAAACAAGTAAACAACAGAGCTACAGAGCCAAGGCCACTTCCAGTCTAGGGAATATACCTTGGGAAAACTGAAAATCAATAAGAAAGAGCCACCTCCAAATTTAGGGCTGCACTGACTACAAGAACCTCAACTTGGGTACACCTTAAATATCCCAGGAAATATAAAAATGGTTCAAAACATTGTGGTACTTACGTACGATGGAATATCCCTCAGCCATGAAATCAATGTCATAAGACCAGTAGCAGCAAAGTGAGTGGATTCAGGTACGATGATTCTAAGTGAAATAAGTCACACAGAAAAAGAAACTTATCATAAGATATCACTTAGGAAGATCCTGTAAACATGGCTACACGTGAACTGAGTTAGGAAAGAGAACAGAGTCTCACATTTAGAAAACACTCTTATGCCTGCATAAAGGGGATGGAGAGGTGGGGTGATGCATAAAACCAGAGTTTGATATAAGCACAGGGACCGTTCCAAAAACCAACTTTGGAATAGACAAGACCTACACCTTCCTCAGTGAAAGAGACTCAAAACCCCATATTTCCCGCAGAGGAATATATCTGACTAGTAAGAATCTTAAAACCTATGTATTGATATGACTCCATAAGGGAATCAAGTGTGTCTAGAGTGGCATAAACATGGCAGCGAGAATCAGCTCAAACCCACTATAAAAAGGAATTTCAAAAGCAAAACCAAAAAACAGGGAAATTCTTTACAATTCCTTCAGGGTGTCTGAGGAAACCTGGAAAGACCCTATCTACAATGACAGCTGGATGTGGCATAAGGCTGGACACTTGGGACTGAGAGGATTGGTGAGATTGGGTGAGCAAATGCAGACCCTTTCAAGCAATAATGCATGGCCCCCATTCCATGGGTCCCAACTCTCCAGGTTCAAGGGAATATTACTACAGCTATAACATGTACAGGAAACCTAGAGAATGGACACACTGTGAATACGAAAGGTTTCTAAAACTCAACGAATAGTCCCTCTCCTGGTGCTCCAGTTTGACTTTCCAACTGCCTTACTATCAATCTCCCAACTTGGAGAGACAGGCCCTTTAACCTCCTGGTTTGCACAGGTTCCCAATTTGGCAGAGGATGGAAGGGACGAGGGAGAACCCATGAGAGAGTAGCTGTTAGGCATTTGGACGGGCACATGTCACTCTAATTTCCCGGCAGGAAGAAGAATTAACCAAAGTCTCAGCCACCCACCGGGAACCAGTATAGGACATGATCCAAAATTTTCGACTTGTGTTCAGCTCACAAAAAACGAGTTGAGAAATGGAGCTCAGGGGCACAGCAATTCACAAACTGGCAGAGTGATAAAGGACAACTATCGTCCAAAAATCTGTTGAGGGAAGTCAACGAGGCGGACTTGAAAGCGAGGCAAAATAGCAGGAAACAGATTTCAAGAGGTACCTTGGAATCGCCTGTAAAGCACAGGAAGAGGGGCACAACTTGGACAATGGTGCACTTGGCTAAAAAGGGCGTATGCGTTTTCTCCTGAATATATTCAGGAGAAAACGCATACGGCCTTTTTGGCCAAGCAAGCAAGAGGGCAATGCAAATCTGCACTACAAAGAAGTATCACTTCCCACCGGTCAAAAGGGACATCCACAAAATGTGTAAAAACCAGAAAGGCAAGACAGGCCCTGGAGAACTGGGAGCCTTGTTATGCTGATGGGCGGGATGTAAATTGCCAACTGCCTCACTGGAGGAGTGCATTGTGTTCCCTAAAACAAGTAAACAACAGAGCTACAGAGCCAAGGCCACTTCCAGTCTAGGGAATATACCTTGGGAAAACTGAAAATCAATAAGAAAGAGCCACCTCTAAATTTAGGGCTGCACTGACTACAAGAACCTCAACTTGGGTACACCTTAAATATCCCAGGAAATATAAAAATGGTTCAAAACATTGTGGTACTTACGTACGATGGAATATCCCTCAGCCATGAAATCAATGTCATAAGACCAGTAGCAGCAAAGTGAGTGGATTCAGGTACGATGATTCTAAGTGAAATAAGTCACACAGAAAAAGAAACTTATCATAAGATATCACTTAGGAAGATCCTGTAAACATGGCTACACGTGAACTGAGTTAGGAAAGAGAACAGAGTCTCACATTTAGAAAACACTCTTATGCCTGCATAAAGGGGATGGAGAGGTGGGGTGATGCATAAAACCAGAGTTTGATATAAGCACAGGGACCGTTCCAAAAACCAACTTTGGAATAGACAAGACCTACACCTTCCTCAGTGAAAGAGACTCAAAACCCCATATTTCCCGCAGAGGAATATATCTGACTAGTAAGAATCTTAAAACCTATGTATTGATATGACTCCATAAGGGAATCAAGTGTGTCTAGAGTGGCATAAACATGGCAGCGAGAATCAGCTCAAACCCACTATAAAAAGGAATTTCAAAAGCAAAACCAAAAAAGAGGGAAATTCTTTACAATTCCTTCAGGGTGTCTGAGGAAACCTGGAAAGACCCTATCTACAATGACAGCTGGATGTGGCATAAGGCTGGACACTTGGGACTGAGAGGATTGGTGAGATTGGGTGAGCAAATGCAGACCCTTTCAAGCAATAATGCATGGCCCCCATTCCATGGGTCCCAACTCTCCAGGTTCAAGGGAATATTACTACAGCTATAACATGTACAGGAAACCTAGAGAATGGACACACTGTGAATACGAAAGGTTTCTAAAACTCAACGAATAGTCCCTCTCCTGGTGCTCCAGTTTGACTTTCCAACTGCCTTACTATCAATCTCCCAACTTGGAGAGACAGGCCCTTTAACCTCCTGGTTTGCACAGGTTCCCAATTTGGCAGAGGATGGAAGGGACGAGGGAGAACCCATGAGAGAGTAGCTGTTAGGCATTTGGACGGGCACATGTCACTCTAATTTCCCGGCAGGAAGAAGAATTAACCAAAGTCTCAGCCACCCACCGGGAACCAGTATAGGACATGATCCAAAATTTTGGACTTGTGTTCAGCTCACAAAAAACGAGTTGAGAAATGGAGCTCAGGGGCACAGCAATTCACAAACTGGCAGAGTGATAAAGGACAACTATCGTCCAAAAATCTGTTGAGGGAAGTCAACGAGGCGGACTTGAAAGTGAGGCAAAATAGCAGGAAACACATTTCAAGAGGTACCTTGGAATTGCCTGTAAAGCACAGGAAGAGGGGCACAACTTGGACAATGGTGCACTTGGCTAAAAAGGGCGTATGCGTTTTCTCCTGAATATATTCAGGAGAAAACGCATACGGCCTTTTTGGCCAAGCAAGCAAGCGGGCAATGCAAATCTGCACTACAAAGAAGTATCACTTCCCACCGGTCAAAAGGGACATCCACAAAATGTGTAAAAACCAGAAAGGCAAGACAGGCCCTGGAGAACTGGGAGCCTTGTTATGCTGATGGGCGGGATGTAAATTGCCAACTGCCTCACTGGAGGAGTGCATTGTGTTCCCTAAAACAAGTAAACAACAGAGCTACAGAGCCAAGGCCACTTCCAGTCTAGGGAATATACCTTGGGAAAACTGAAAATCAATAAGAAAGAGCCACCTCCAAATTTAGGGCTGCACTGACTACAAGAACCTCAACTTGGGTACACCTTAAATATCCCAGGAAATATAAAAATGGTTCAAAACATTGTGGTACTTACGTACGATGGAATATCCCTCAGCCATGAAATCAATGTCATAAGACCAGTAGCAGCAAAGTGAGTGGATTCAGGTACGATGATTCTAAGTGAAATAAGTCACACAGAAAAAGAAACTTATCATAAGATATCACTTAGGAAGATCCTGTAAACATGGCTACACGTGAACTGAGTTAGGAAAGAGAACAGAGTCTCACATTTAGAAAACACTCTTATACCTGCATAAAGGGGAAGGAGAGGTGGGGTGATGCATAAAACCAGAGTTTGATATAAGCACAGGGACCGTTTCAAAAACCAACTTTGGAATTGACAAGACCGACACCTTCCTCAGTGAAAGAGACTCAAAACCCCATATTTCCCACAGAGGAATATATCTGACTAGTAAGAATCTTAAAACCTATGTATTGATATGTCTCCATAAGGGAATCAAGTGTGTCTAGAGTGGCATAAACATGGCAGCGAGAATCAGCTCAAACCCACTATAAAAAGGAATTTCAAAAGCAAAACCAAAAAACAGGGAAATTCTTTACAATTCCTTCAGGGTGTCTGAGGAAACCTGGAAAGACCCTGTCTACAATGACAGCTGGATGTGGCATAAGGCTGGACACTTGGGACTGAGAGGATTGGTGAGATTGGGTGAGCAAATGCAGACCCTTTCAAGCAATAATGCATGGCCCCCATTCCATGGGTCCCAACTCTCCAGGTTCAAGGGAATATTACTACAGCTATAACATGTACAGGAAACCTAGAGAATGGACACACTGTGAATACGAAAGGTTTCTAAAACTCAACGAATAGTCCCTCTCCTGGTGCTCCAGTTTGACTTTCCAACTGCCTTACTATCAATCTCCCAACTTGGAGAGACAGGCCCTTTAACCTCCTGGTTTGCACAGGTTCCCAATTTGGCAGAGGATGGAAGGGACGAGGGAGAACCCATGAGAGAGTAGCTGTTAGGCATTTGGACGGGCACATGTCACTCTAATTTCCCGGCAGGAAGAAGAATTAACCAAAGTCTCAGCCACCCACCGGGAACCAGTATAGGACATGATCCAAAATTTTGGACTTGCGTTCAGCTCACAAAAAACGACTTGAGAAATGGAGCTCAGGGGCACAGCAATTCACAAACTGGCAGAGTGATAAAGGACAACTATCGTCCAAAAATCTGTTGAGGGAAGTCAACGAGGCGGACTTGAAAGCGAGGCAAAAAAGCAGGAAACAGATTTCAAGAGGTACCTTGGAATCGCCTGTAAAGCACAGGAAGAGGGGCACAACTTGGACAATGGTGCACTTGGCCAAAAAGGGCGTATGCGTTTTCTCCTGAATATATTCAGGAGAAAACGCATACGCCCTTTTTGGCCAAGCAAGCAAGCGGGCATTGCAAATCTGCACTACAAAGAAGTATCACTTCCCACCGGTCAAAAGGGACATCCACAAAATGTGTAAAAACCAGAAAGGCAAGACAGGCCCTGGAGAAATGGGAGCCTTGTTATGTTGATGGGCGGGATGTAAATTGCCAACTGCCTCACTGGAGGAGTGCATTGTGTTCCCTAAAACAAGTAAACAACAGAGCTACAGAGCCAAGGCCACATCCAGTCTAGCGAATATACCTTCGGAAAACTGAAAATCAATAAGAAAGAGCCACCTCCAAATTTAGGGCTGCACTGGCTACAAGAACCTAAACTTGGGTACACCTTAAATATCCCAGGAAATATAAAAATGGTTCAAAACATTGTGGTACTTACGTACGATGGAATATCCCTCAGCGATGAAATCAATGTCATAAAACCAGTAGCAGCAAAGTGAGTGGATTCAGGTACGATGATTCTAAGTGAAATAAGTCACACAGAAAAAGGAACTTATCATAAGCTATCACTTATGAAGATCCTGTAATCATGGCTACACATGAACTGAGTTAGGAAATAGAACAGAGTCTCACATTTAGAATACACTCTTATGCCTGCATAAAGGGGATGGAGAGGTGGGGTGTTGCATAAAACCAGAGTTTGATATAAGCACAGGGACCTTTCCAAAAACCAACTTTGGAATTGACAAGACCGACACCTTCCTCAGTGAAAGAGACTCAAAACCCCATATTTCCCACAGAGGAATATATCTGACTAGTAAGAATCTTAAAACCTATGTATTGATATGTCTCCATAAGGGAATCAAGTGTGTCTAGAGTGGCATAAACATGGCAGCGAGAATCAGCTCAAACCCACTATAAAAAGGAATTTCAAAAGCAAAACCAAAAAACAGGGAAATTCTTTACAATTCCTTCAGGGTGTCTGAGGAAACCTGGAAAGACCCTATCTAAAATGACAGCTGGATGTGGCATAAGGCTGGACACTTGGGACTGAGAGGATTGGTGAGATTGGGTGAGCAAATGCAGACCCTTTCAAGCAATAATGCATGGCCCCCATTCCATGGGTCCCAACTCTCCAGGTTCAAGGGAATATTACTACAGCTATAACATGTACAGGAAACCTAGAGAATGGACACACTGTGAATACGAAAGGTTTCTAAAACTCAACGAATAGTCCCTCTCCTGGTGCTCCAGTTTGACTTTCCAACTGCCTTACTATCAATCTCCCAACTTGGAGAGACAGGCCTTTAACCTCCTGGTTTGCACAGGTTCCCAATTTGGCAGAGGATGGAAGGGACGAGGGAGAACCCATGAGAGAGTAGCTGTTAGGCATTTGGACGGGCACATGTCACTCTAATTTCCCGGCAGGAAGAAGAATTAACCAAAGTCTCAGCCACCCACCGGGAACCAGTATAGGACATGATCCAAAATTTTGGACTTGCGTTCAGCTCACAAAAAACGAGTTGAGAAATGGAGCTCAGGGGCACAGCAATTCACAAACTGGCAGAGTGATAAAGGACAACTATCGTCCAAAAATCTGTTGAGGGAAGTCAACGAGGCGGACTTGAAAGTGAGGCAAAATAGCAGGAAACAGATTTCAAGAGGTACGTTGGAATCGCCTGTAAAGTACAGGAAGAGGGGCACAACTTGGACAATGGTGCACTTGGCCAAAAAGGGCGTATGCGTTTTCTCCTGAATATATTCAGGAGAAAACGCATACGCCCTTTTTGGCCAAGCAAGCAAGCGGGCAATGCAAATCTGCACTACAAAGAAGTATCACTTCCCACCGGTCAAAAGGGACATCCACAATATGTGTAAAAACCAGAAAGGCAAGACAGGCCCTGGAGAACTGGGAGCCTTGTTATGCTGATGGGCGTGATGTAAATTGCCAACTGCCTCACTGGAGGAGTGCATTGTGTTCCCTAAAACAAGTAAACAACAGAGCTACAGAGCCAAGGCCACTTCCAGTCTAGGGAATATACCTTGGGAAAACTGAAAATCAATTAGAAAGAGCCACCTCCAAATTTAGGGCTGCACTGACTACAAGAACCTCAACTTGGGTACACCTTAAATATCCCAGGAAATATAAAAATGGTTCAAAACATTGTGGTACTTACGTACGATGGAATATCCCTCAGCCATGAAATCAATGTCATAAGACCAGTAGCAGCAAAGTGAGTGGATTCAGGTACGATGATTCTAAGTGAAATAAGTCACACAGAAAAAGAAACTTATCATAAGATATCACTTAGGAAGATCCTGTAAACATGGCTACACGTGAACTGAGTTAGGAAAGAGAACATAGTCTCACATTTAGAAAACACTCTTATGCCTGCATAAAGTGGAAGGAGAGGTGGGGTGATGCATAAAACCAGAGTTTGATATAAGCACAGGGACCGTTCCAAAAACCAACTTTTGAATTGACAAGACCGACACCTTCCTCAGTGAAAGAGACTCAAAACCCCATATTTCCCACAGAGGAAGATATCTGACTAGTAAGGATCTTAAAACCTATGTATTGATATGTCTCCATAAGGGAATCAAGTGTGTCTAGAGTGGCATAAACATGGCAGCGAGAATCAGCTCAAACCCACTATAAAAAGGAATTTCAAAAGCAAAACCAAAAAACAGGGAAATTCTTTACAATTCCTTCAGGGTGTCTGAGGAAACCTGGAAAGACCCTGTCTACAATGACAGCTGGATGTGGCATAAGGCTGGACACTTGGGACTGAGAGGATTGGTGAGATTGGGTGAGCAAATGCAGACCCTTTCAAGCAATAATGCATGGCCCCCATTCCATGGGTCCCAACTCTCCAGGTTCAAGGGAATATTACTACAGCTATAACATGTACAGGAAACCTAGAGAATGGACACACTGTGAATACGAAAGGTTTCTAAAACTCAACGAATAGTCCCTCTCCTGGTGCTCCAGTTTGACTTTCCAACTGACTTACTATCAATCTCCCAACTTAGAGAGACAGGCCCTTTAACCTCCTGGTTTGCACAGGTTCCCAATTTGGCAGAGGATGGAAGGGACGAGGGAGAACCCATGAGAGAGTAGCTGTTAGGCATTTGGACGGGCACATGTCACTCTAATTTCCCGGCAGGAAGAAGAATTAACCAAAGTCTCAGCCACCCACCGGGAACCAGTATAGGACAGGATCCAAAATTTTGGACTTGCGTTCAGCTCACAAAAAACGAGTTGAGAAATGGAGCTCAGTTGCACAGCAATTCACAAACTGGCAGAGTGATAAAGGACAACTATCGTCCAAAAATCTGTTGAGGGAAATCAACGAGGCGGACTTGAAAGTGAGGCAAAATAGCAGGAAACAGATTTCAAGAGGTACGTTGGAATCGCCTGTAAAGCACAGGAAGAGGGGCACAACTTGGACAATGGTGCACTTGGCCAAAAAGGGTGTATGCGTTTTCTCCTGAATATATTCAGGAGAAAACGCATACGCCCTTTTTGGCCAAGCAAGCAAGCGGGCAATGCAAATCTGCACTACAAAGAAGTATCACTTCCCACCGGTCAAAAGGGACATCCACAAAATGTGTAAAAACCAGAAAGGCAAGACAGGCCCTGGAGAACTGGGAGCCTTGTTATGCTGATGGGCGGGATGTAAATTGCCAACTGCCTCACTGGAGGAGTGCATTGTGTTCCCTAAAACAAGTAAACAACAGAGCTACAGAGCCAAGGCCACTTCCAGTCTAGGGAATATACCTTGGGAAAACTGAAAATCAATAAGAAAGAGCCACCTCCAAATTTAGGGCTGCACTGACTACAAGAACCTCAACTTGGGTACACCTTAAATATCCCAGGAAATATAAAAATGGTTCAAAACATTGTGGTACTTACGTACGATGGAATATCCCTCAGCGATGAAATCAATGTCATAAAACCAGTAGCAGCAAAGTGAGTGGATTCAGGTACGATGATTCTAAGTGAAATAAGTCACACAGAAAAAGAAACTTATCATAAGATATCACTTAGGAAGATCCTGTAAACATGGCTACACGTGAACTGAGTTAGGAAAGAGAATAGAGTCTCACATTTAGAAAACACTCTTATGCCTGCAAAAAGGGGAAGGAGAGGTGGGGTGATGCATAAAACCAGAGTTTGATATAAGCACAGGGACCGTTTCAAAAACCAACTTTGGAATTGACAAGACCGACACCTTCCTCAGTGAAAAAGACTCAAAACCCCATATTTCCCACAGAGGAATATATCTGACTAGTAAGAATCTTAAAACCTATGTATTGATATGTCTCCATAAGGGAATCAAGTGTGTCTAGAGTGGCATAAACATGGCAGCGAGAATCAGCTCAAACCCACTATAAAAAGGAATTTCAAAAGCAAAACCAAAAAACAGGGAAATTCTTTACAATTCCTTCAGGGTGTCTGAGGAAACCTGGAAAGACCCTATCTACAATGACAGCTGGATGTGGCATAAGGCTGGACACTTGGGACTGAGAGGATTGGTGAGATTGGGTGAGCAAATGCAGACCCTTTCAAGCAATAATGCATGGCCCCCATTCCATGGGTCCCAACTCTCCAGGTTCAAGGGAATATTACTACAGCTATAACATGTACAGGAAACCTAGAGAATGGACACACTGTGAATACGAAAGGTTTCTAAAACTCAACGAATAGTCCCTCTCCTGGTGCTCCAGTTTGACTTTCCAACTGCCTTACTATCAATCTCCCAACTTGGAGAGACAGGCCCTTTAACCTCCTGGTTTGCACAGGTTCCCAATTTGGCAGAGGATGGAAGGGACGAGGGAGAACCCATGAGAGAGTAGCTGTTAGGCATTTGGACGGGCACATGTCACTCTAATTTCCCGGCAGGAAGAAGAATTAACCAAAGTCTCAGCCACCCACCGGGAACCAGTATAGGACATGATCCAAAATTTTGGACTTGCGTTCAGCTCACAAAAAACGACTTGAGAAATGGAGCTCAGGGGCACAGCAATTCACAAACTGGCAGAGTGATAAAGGACAACTATCGTCCAAAAATCTGTTGTAGGGAAGTCAACGAGGCGGACTTGAAAGCGAGGCAAAATAGCAGGAAACAGATTTCAAGAGGTACCTTGGAATCTCCTGTAAAGCACAGGAAGAG
The DNA here is from genome assembly GCF_025265405.1 of Mesoplodon densirostris. Classification (NCBI taxonomy): domain Eukaryota; kingdom Metazoa; phylum Chordata; class Mammalia; order Artiodactyla; family Ziphiidae; genus Mesoplodon; species Mesoplodon densirostris. The sequence goes on along the minus strand of NW_026778200.1, from coordinate 904,977 downwards.
GGGCACAACTTGGACAATGGTGCACTTGGCCAAAAAGGGTGTATGCGTTTTCTCCTGAATATATTCAGGAGAAAACGCATACGCCCTTTTTGGCCAAGCAAGCAAGCGGGCAATGCAAATCTGCACTACAAAGAAGTATCACTTCCCACCGGTCAAAAGGGACATCCACAAAATGTGTAAAAACCAGAAAGGCAAGACAGGCCCTGGAGAACTGGGAGCCTTGTTATGCTGATGGGCGGGATGTAAATTGCCAACTGCCTCACTGGAGGAGTGCATTGTGTTCCCTAAAACAAGTAAACAACAGAGCTACAGAGCCAAGGCCACTTCCAGTCTAGGGAATATACCTTGGGAAAACTGAAATCAATAATAAAGAGCCACCTCCAAATTTAGGGCTGCACTGACTACAAGAACCTCAACTTGGGTACACCTTAAATATCCCAGGAAATATAAAAATGGTTCAAAACATTGTGGTACTTACGTACGATGGAATATCCCTCAGCCATGAAATCAATGTCATAAGACCAGTAGCAGCAAAGTGAGTGGATTCAGGTACGATGATTCTAAGTGAAATAAGTCACACAGAAAAAGAAACTTATCATAAGATATCACTTAGGAAGATCCTGTAAACATGGCTACACGTGAACTGAGTTAGGAAAGAGAACAGAGTCTCACATTTAGAAAACACTCTTATGCCTGCAAAAAGGGGAAGGAGAGGTGGGGTGATGCATAAAACCAGAGTTTGATATAAGCACAGGGACTGTTTCAAAAACCAACTTTGGAATTGACAAGACCGACACCTTCCTCAGTGAAAGAGACTCAAAACCCCATATTTCCCACAGAGGAATATATCTGACTAGTAAGAATCTTAAAACCTATGTATTGATATGTCTCCATAAGGGAATCAAGTGTGTCTAGAGTGGCATAAACATGGCAGCGAGAATCAGCTCAAACCCACTATAAAAAGGAATTTCAAAAGCAAAACCAAAAAACAGGGAAATTCTTTACAATTCCTTCAGGGTGTCTGAGGAAACCTGGAAAGACCCTATCTACAATGACAGCCGGATGTGGCATAAGGCTGGACACTTGGGACTGAGAGGATTGGTGAGATTGGGTGAGCAAATGCAGACCCTTTCAAGCAATAATGCATGGCCCCCATTGCATGGGTCCCAACTCTCCAGGTTCAAGGGAATATTACTACAGCTATAACATGTACAGGAAACCTAGAGAATGGACACACTGTGAATACGAAAGGTTTCTAAAACTCAACGAATAGTCCCTCTCCTGGTGCTCCAGTTTGACTTTCCAACTGCCTTACTATCAATCTCCCAACTTGGAGAGACAGGCCCTTTAACCTCCTGGTTTGCACAGGTTCCCAATTTGGCAGAGGATGGAAGGGACGAGGGAGAACCCATGAGAGAGTAGCTGTTAGGCATTTGGACGGGCACATGTCACTCTAATTTCCCGGCAGGAAGAAGAATTAACCAAAGTCTCAGCCACCCACCGGGAACCAGTATAGGACATGATCCAAAATTTTGGACTTGCGTTCAGCTCACAGAAAACGAGTTGAGAAATGGAGCTCAGCGGCACAGCAATTCACAAACTGGCAGAGTGATAAAGGACAACTATCGTCCAAAAATCTGTTGAGGGAAGTCAACGAGGCAGACTTGAAAGTGAGGCAAAATAGCAGGAAACAGATTTCAAGAGGTACGTTGGAATCGCCTGTAAAGCACAGGAAGAGGGGCACAACTTGGACAATGGTGCACTTGGCCAAAAAGGGCGTATGCGTTTTCTCCTGAATATATTCAGGAGAAAACGCATACGCGCTTTTTGGGCAAGCAAGCAAGCGGGCAATACAAATCTGCACTACAAAGAAGTATCACTTCCCACCGGTCAAAAGGGACATCCACAAAATGTGTAAAAACCAGAAAGGCAAGACAGGCCCTGGAGAACTGGGAGCCTTGTTATTCTGATGGGCGGGATGTAAATTGCCAACTGCCTCACTGGAGGAGTGCATTGTGTTCCCTAAAACAAGTAAACAACAGAGCTACAGAGCCAAGGCCACTTCCAGTCTAGGGAATATACCTTGGGAAAACTGAAAATCAATAAGAAAGAGCCACCTCCAAATTTAGGGCTGCACTGACTACAAGAACCTCAACTTGGGTACACCTTAAATATCCCAGGAAATATAAAAATGGTTCAAAACATTGTGGTACTTACGTACGATGGAATATCCCTCAGCCATGAAATCAATGTCATAAGACCAGTAGCAGCAAAGTGAGTGGATTCAGGTACGATGATTCTAAGTGAAATAAGTCACACAGAAAAAGAAACTTATCATAAGATATCACTTATGAAGATCCTGTAAACATGGCTAAACGTGAACTGAGTTAGGAAAGAGAACAGAGTCTCACAATTAGAAAACACTCTTATGCCTGCATAAAGGGGATGGAGAGGTGGGGTGATGCATAAAACCAGAGTTTGATATAAGCACAGGGACCGTTTCAAAAACCAACTTTGGAATTGACAAGACCGACATCTTCCTCAGTGAAAGAGACTCAAAACCCCATATTTCCCACAGAGGAATATATCTGACTAGTAAGAATCTTAAAACCTATGTATTGATATGTCTCCATAAGGGAATCAAGTGTGTCTAGAGTGGCATAAACATGGCAGCGAGAATTAGCTCAAACCCACTATAAAAAGGAATTTCAAAAGCAAAACAAAAAAACAGGGAAATTCTTTACAATTCCTTCAGGGTGTCTGAGGAAACCTGGAAAGACCCTATCTACAATGACAGCCGGATGTTGCATAAGGCTGGACACTTGGGACTGAGAGGATTGGTGAGATTGGGTGAGCAAATGCAGACCCTTTCAAGCAATAATGCATGGCCCCCATTCCATGGGTCCCAACTCTCCAGGTTCAAGGGAATATTACTACAGCTATAACATGTACAGGAAACCTAGAGAATGGACACACTGTGAATACGAAAGGTTTCTAAAACTCAACGAATAGTCCCTCTCCTGGTGCTCCAGTTTGACTTTCCAACTGCCTTACTATCAATCTCCCAACTTGGAGAGACAGGCCCTTTAACCTCCTGGTTTGCACAGGTTCCCAATTTGGCAGAGGATGGAAGGGACGAGGGAGAACCCATGAGAGAGTAGCTGTTAGGCATTTGGACGGGCACATGTCACTCTAATTTCCCGGCAGGAAGAAGAATTAACCAAAGTCTCAGCCACCCACCGGGAACCAGTATAGGACATGATCCAAAATTTTGGACTTGCGTTCAGCTCACAAAAAACGAGTTGAGAAATGGAGCTCAGGGGCACAGCAATTCACAAACTGGCAGAGTGATAAAGGACAACTATCGTCCAAAAATCTGTTGAGGGAAGTCAACGAGGCGGACTTGAAAGCGAGGCAAAATAGCAGGAAACAGATTTCAAGAGGTACCTTGGAATCGCCTGTAAAGCACAGGAAGAGGGGCACAACTTGGACAATGGTGCACTTGGCCAAAAAGGGCGTATGCGTTTTCTCCTGAATATATTCAGGAGAAAACGCATACGGCCTTTTTGGCCAAGCAAGCAAGCGGGCAATGCAAATCTGCACTACAAAGAAGTATCACTTCCCACCGGTCAAAAGGGACATCCACAAAATGTGTAAAAACCAGAAAGAAAAGACAGGCCCTGGAGAACTGGGAGCCTTGTTATGCTGATGGGCGGGATGTAAATTGCCAACTGCCTCACTGGAGGAGTGCATTGTGTTCCCTAAAACAAGTAAACAACAGAGCTACAGAGCCAAGGCCACTTCCAGTCTAGGGAATATACCTTGGGAAAACTGAAAATCAATAAGAAAGAGCCACCTCCAAATTTAGGGCTGCACTGACTACAAGAACCTCAACTTGGGTACACCTTAAATATCCCAGGAAATATAAAAATGGTTCAAAACATTGTGGTACTTACGTACGATGGAATATCCCTCAGCCATGAAATCAATGTCATAAGACCAGTAGCAGCAAAGTGAGTGGATTCAGGTACGATGATTCTAAGTGAAATAAGTCACACAGAAAAAGAAACTTATCATAAGATATCACTTATGAAGATCCTGTAAACATGGCTAAACGTGAACTGAGTTAGGAAAGAGAACAGAGTCTCACAATTAGAAAACACTCTTATGCCTGCATAAAGGGGATGGAGAGGTGGGGTGATGCATAAAACCAGAGTTTGATATAAGCACAGGGACCGTTTCAAAAACCAACTTTGGAATTGACAAGACCGACATCTTCCTCAGTGAAAGAGACTCAAAACCCCATATTTCCCACAGAGGAATATATCTGACTAGTAAGAATCTTAAAACCTATGTATTGATATGTCTCCATAAGGGAATCAAGTGTGTCTAGAGTGGCATAAACATGGCAGCGAGAATCAGCTCAAACCCACTATAAAAAGGAATTTCAAAAGCAAAACCAAAAAACAGGGAAATTCTTTACAATTCCTTCAGGGTGTCTGAGGAAACCTGGAAAGACCCTATCTACAATGACAGCCGGATGTGGCATAAGGCTGGACACTTGGGACTGAGAGGATTGGTGAGATTGGGTGAGCAAATGCAGACCCTTTCAAGCAATAATGCATGGCCCCCATTCCATGGGTCCCAACTCTCCAGGTTCAAGGGAATATTACTACAGCTATAACATGTACAGGAAACCTAGAGAATGGACACACTGTGAATACGAAAGGTTTCTAAAACTCAACGAATAGTCCCTCTCCTGGTGCTCCAGTTTGACTTTCCAACTGCCTTACTATCAATCTCCCAACTTGGAGAGACAGGCCCTTTAACCTCCTGGTTTGCACAGGTTCCCAATTTGGCAGAGGATGGAAGGGACGAGGGAGAACCCATGAGAGAGTAGCTGTTAGGCATTTGGACGGGCACATGTCACTCTAATTTCCCGGCAGGAAGAAGAATTAACCAAAGTCTCAGCCACCC